>NW_015644654.1:185172-191970 GCF_001515625.1 Sinocyclocheilus rhinocerous | reverse complement strand
CCGTAAACAACATCTTCTCCACACTGATGCTCTCGTTTTCCGCTATATATTGAATGAACAACGTAGCAGCACCGCATCTAGTGGGTTCAACTGGATAGGCTAACAAAAGCATTAAAATGCAATGACACTTACATTGTCATCGCATTTTGTGCGCCACTGATAAGGCTGCCTGACAACTGACGCAGACCTAAAATTCGAAAGCAACATTTTTGCATTCGAATGTGGATTTTTTTTATTTGACGAATATTCGAAATTCGAATTTTTTTTGACAGCCCTAACCCGGACATAATTTCACCTTTTTAGGGGTTAAATATTAAATGTGCTCAGGCATTTATTGTACCATATCAGTCTGATATATTTTTCTTTTGGCATTTGCACTGACAGGCATTAGAATGCATGATAAAATGTTTGGCACATTGGCTGGGGAACAGTGCACCACCAATCGTTTTATGTTGCACGGGTCAGAAGTTTGGCTCAAATAATCAAACACATCAATGAATTTCACACACAGGAACTTAGGCTGAATTTTTACAACATATTGACATGAAACCTATGTATGACTGCAACAAAGCACAGAAGCTGTGTCCCAAATTCAAAGGCTGCATCCATTGAAGGCTGCAAAGGTTGGACCGAGGGACGGTCTAGCCTACAGAGGAGGACTGTTCTTGTCGTCTAGCAACTGTGAAAGCTGCTGTTGATGAGCGGCAGTATCGTTTGCACTGGACTGTTTTGAAAGTTAAAACAAAACAGGGTTCAAAGCCTGTTTAAATATGTTCACCATGGTCCATTTATGTACATAATAAAGAGTATAAACTATATAAAATTGCATCTTGGTAAGATATACAGCGGTTCAAATGTTGGCTGATATATATATATATATATATATACACATTTACATTTGTATCATTAGATACATTAGATTATTCGAGTAAGTAGAACTCAGTACTTGCATTTAAAAGTGCAATCTGGAAATTTCTCTCAAGAAATCCTGTCGTCACTGTTGCGCAATGAATTCTGGGATAGGGTAGGCCGCGAAGAGTCCATCTGTTGTAGCCTTCATTGCCTGAGAAACGAAGGGCGCATTTCGAGGCCGCATTTGAAGGAGTTCAGTCTTCGCTGCACTGTGGTGATGCAATCGCCCTTCGAATGTGGCCTTCAAAGGATGCAGCCTTTGAATTGGGACGCAGCTAGAGTATCCAGGACTACTTTAGTGATAACTGTCACCAACTGGCCAAAGCAATGTTATTTATTTTAGTATTATTTGTGTACTATTATAGCATTTATTATTATTATTATGAATTAGCTTCTGTTTTTATATTTTCAGGCTTTGTTTTAATTTTAGTTTAAGTTTTTAGTAATTTTATTAAGTGCTTTTGCATTTTTATCTTGTTTTTAAAATATTTTTATTAGTTTTTCATTTATTTTTATTTCAGTTTTAGTAATTTTAGTACTTTATTATTTCACTTAGTTGACAAGGCAACATTTAAGTTTTCCATCTAATATTTACATTTTATTTTATTTCAACTTAATTTCAATTAACAATTTAAAATAGTTTTAGTTTTATTTAACAATAAAAACTGGGCCAAAGTGAATGAAAAATCGTTACAACCTTAGAATAACTTGGCATATGGGTATACTTGTGTTATAGTCAACCATTTGGAATGGATTTTAGCATAACATTTAAATTAGGCACATTTGCTTGCAGTGTGAACGTAGCCTAAATGTTAACACGTATCTTTCAATGTTGTCTTAAAATGTAAAAATTACAAATGAACTAACAATTACAGTAGATTAAAAAAGTGTCATGGCTGATGACGAGTTAGACTAGAGGGATTTCAGCTACAGGCTGTCTGTATGTCAATAAAGTAATATGTACTATTTCCACACAAAAAATTAGACATGTACTGACAAACACAATTTTGAATGGGCAGCATGAAAATAGGTTACTCTTTGCTATAGTTTTGTTAAAATTTCCAAAGGGTGCCGCGACTAAAAAAAGGTTGGGAAACACTGGTGTAGACAACCACAGACCATAGGTCTCGGTATATTTACAGTAATGTAAAAGGTGATAAATGATGCATGTCTTGATGATACAATGTTTAGGAAAAAACTTGTTTTTTAAATATTTGTTACTTCCAACCTGTTTATGTTTAGTACATCAGGATATCTTTGGTTAAGGTGCGATTTGTGACTAAAGATGTAAGGAACATGGAAAAATATTGATACATGTAATGTGCTCTAAAACACAAATAGTTGGCTGTAAATAATTGATATAATAATTGATTCACTCCTTGATAAGCAAGTATAATCGTACCTGATCATCATTGAGATAATTTGGCAGACCTCCAATGAAGAGTTTATGAGGGGAGTCTGGTACAACTGTGGACACGACACCTGAAAACAAAAGACATCAGGATTTTAATGCCCTCTAAAAAACATAAATAAATAAATAAAATAACTACATTAATAATTTATAAGTTACACAGGCAGGTGATCCCACCCCAAACATACACATCGAGTCAATGTTGCTTGTGGTGTATAAAATGCAGACTTGAAGAGTTAGTTCACCCAAAAATGAAAATTAGCCCATAAATTACTCACCCTCAAGTCATCCTAGGTGTATATGACTTTCTTCTTTCAGACGAATCCAGTCGGAGTTATATTAAAAATTGTCTTTGATCTTTCAAGCTGTTTAATGGCACTCAGCGGGTGTTGCATGCATCCGTCCAAAAGAAGTTAAATAAAAAGCGCCCATCCTTAATAAAAAGTGTCTCACACGGCTCCGGGGGGTGAACAAAGGCCTTCTGTAGCAAATCGATGCATTTTTGTAAGAAAAATAACCATATTTAAAACGTAATAATCACTTTAATCTAGCTTGCGCCAACAGTTGTACACGGAAGCAGCTCCGGGTGGATGACGTATGAGGTCGGCGTTGCGAATGCGCTGCTCAGAAGTGACCACATGCGGAAGCGCAGGGAGAGATCAAAACAAAACAACGGTCACTTATTTGGACTGATGCATGCAACACCCGCTGAGTGCCATGAAACAGCTTGAAAGATCAAAGACAATTTTTAAAATAACTCCGACTGGATTCGTCTGAAAGAAGAAAGTCATATACACCTAGGATGCCTTGAGGGTGAGTAATTTATGGGCTAATTTTCATTTTTGAGTGAACTAACCCTTTAAAAAAAAGTCAGAGCACTTTTTAAAGTTCTATAAGGTTTAATACTCAAGTGATCTAAAACAGACATATAAAAAGCAGAATGTGACAAGAGTCTTGACCTGGGACATGAAAAGCAGGCTGCTCAGAGATGCCGGGCAGAGGGCGGTAGTCATGTGGACGTCTGATCTTCAGCGACTGTCCTTGAAAGATAATGCCGTCAAATGCCATGGCCTGAGTGGTTTCATCCACTGATCGAAACTGGGGAAGGCAGACAGACAGTCAGCTTCAGTCAGGAGTAGCTCTGAGTATCCCAGCTTCATTAAATGGAAATGTTTTCCTGTGCATCACCAAAACGTCTCTCAGTGGCGGCTTTGAACCTCTTTTCAGAAGATTTCATAAAGCTTTAGTTGTCTTCCAATGCTATCAAGTGTTTTCAAAAGCACAGTATGGAAATGTCTAGAACAACGATTTGGAAAGATATTTTCATGCTAGTAGGCCTATTGATTACATTAGTTATTTGCTATGCAAAAGGGATTGCAAACAAAACTTTTAAGTAAAAAAATTGATTCCTATGGATCAATTTACACTGGAAATTCATGAGACTTTACTAATATTAAAGTCGACCTTTATTATTGTCATTACACAGTAATATATTTCTTTATTCTTTGTCATTTGCTGAGTCGCAGGCTGTTATGCATAGAAACAGGTGCAGTCTGTTTTTGTCAGATGAGTTTTAGGTTGCATTAAGTGAGTGAAATCGGTCTCTCACCTCTAAGAAAGCAAAGTTCTTGTCCTGGTTGATCTGCACTGCGAGCACAGGACTGCTTGGAGCTTGAGACAGCCCTGCAAGTCTCATCTGGGTATTGAAGAATTCAGCCATGGACTCCTAAGGCACAAAGACAAAGGCAGTGCATTCCCAGAGAAATGTCTTTCATTATCATAGTAGTATATGGAGAAACATTTGACACAACTCTTTGCATCAAGACAAATAGTACTTCTGTAGTACAGAAAGGCAAACAAAGTATGCTAGTTATTACAACTCGTATCTGGAAAAGAAAAACAAATTGGTGTTTTCATTGCTAACTTTCAGATGAAATAGCTGATTTATCATGCAAAAGAGGATGAGAACTGAGCTGTACAAACAACATGTTTTGAGGAACACTATTCTGGGACACTTACCTCAGTGACGCCGAACGGGATGTTACCAACATACAGACGCCGCGCTTGCCTGGTCATCTGACTGCCAACGATGGGCACCTGTGTGGGAGCGACTGCCAAACCAGCATTAGTGGATGTAGCCAGTAGAGCAATGCTGGGGATCTGCCCAGCAGCTACAGCCCAAACACAACAAATGAATGAATAGTTCACCAAAAAAAAAAAAGACAATTATTTGGATGGATGGATGAACTATTTCATCATTTACAGAAATATTTAGGCCAAAATTTGGTGTATTTGTTTGAATTGCATATAAAATTTCCATCCATTTTGATTATACAGCTTTAACATAAACTAAAAAACTTAATGTGATACATATCTGTCAGTCACACGTAAATAAAACAAGAAAGACTTCTGTAATAGTACTAATAAATTGAATGCGTTTTAAACACACAATAACCAGGTTTATATATTAATCATCAATAAATCCAATGTTTCAATCTCATACATTTTATTTAACTGAATATTGCTTGCTCCACAGCTAGCCATATTTAACGATGTTCATACTTTTAAAGGTCCCATATTGTCAAAACTGAAATTTCCTGGCTTTTTTATTATAACTGAGGTCTAGGTGCTATGTAACTACCATATAAGTTTCAAAACAGTCAATCCACAGTCAAATGCACACAGCCTGCATAAAGTAGCTGTGATTTTTCACGAACCGTTGTGACTTCCGTAAAAAGGTGACGTCAGAACTACTCAGTCACCGCCTTCAGTCACCACCCCGAGCACTGCCCACAGTCCCACTCTCCTTTTGCCAAACCCCCAGACAACATCGCGTCCATGCCATTGCTGAGCAACAACAACACGGAAACATGTCGAGAAAACGCTGTTGAGTCTGATGTCAGGAAACTACATCATTGCACAGTAGGGCTGTGATGTTCGCCAACACTCTATAACAAGCATAATACAAAGTTTTGTATACAAGTGTAATAATAGTAACAGTTGCAAATTGTTTTATTTAGACTATAAGTCTATGCTAATTCACAAATTACCTCAAATGCCATAAACGTTGTTTGATCCTTTAGATTGGCAGGTTTGAGCGCAGGAAAATACAGTACAGAATACAGAAACCAAATACTACATCGCCAATCTGGAATCATTTCCATTCAAGTCACTCATCCGCATTTGTACAAGTATCTTCAATGTCACGTGATCGCATACGCTCGGCTTTCAACAGCAGATGGCACCGCTTTTATAAATTTTTCAGGCAACAAACAACAGAAACAGTAAGGGTGTAAGAATAAGTAAGTGTTGTTGTAGTTGTGATGGACGATGGCAGTCTGTTGTTATGTGTCGTCTACAGTCACCTGTGTTTCTTATGATCTCTAGAGCTGCTCCTGTGGTCACGGCTCTTACGCTCTCGACTGCGGCTGCGCTTTCCTCTGCTGCAACTGCTTCTGTCTTTGCTCCAGCTGCGCCGTTTCTTACTGTGGCCAGCAGAGCTACTGCGACTCCTTCTCTTGTGCCTCTCCCGCTCTCTCTCTGCATGAATAATGAAGTCAACAGCACATCATTAAATGCCAAAATATAATTCAAGATATTTTTGTTTAATTTCTATGCAGAATTATGCCATGTTTCCTGATCTTGAAAAAAATAACTAGATATTTTCCTGTGCAAAGGTCACCAGCACAATCAAAGGGGGTTGATGGTGTTTGCTAGGATGCTGCCATGTAGTTGCTAGGGTGTTCTGGGCTGTTGTTAATGATGTGTGCCTTTAAAGCACTGCTTTGAGCAGCTTCAAAACCTTTGCAAATCATTTTTTTCAAACCAGTGCTTTGGCGCACTATCAAACTGTCAAAATCATGTAATTTCAGTAAAAATGCTGAAAAAAAACCACGTATTACAGTATACAGACACTTCATATTTAATGGTATTTGATTATTTGTTAATTGCATTTAATATTATACTTTAATTAAAACATTTGCAATTTTGTAAAAGCTGTTTTATGCATGTTTTGGCCTGAGTTTTTATTGCATTTACACTTTTCTGACCAGGGCCGTCCTTAGGTTGCAACCGGTGCAGCCTCACTGGGCCCCGCGCTTGAGGGTCCCCGCGGCGAAGAGGAAATGGTTTAATTGATTCGAAGCTTGGAAAAGGTTGGTTTCTCCCATCACTTGTTGTAGCTAATGTGTTCAAATGGCATGGTTCAAATCGTACTTATCTAACCATCATCAATTCGTAGCAGTAAATTAAGAGGTATCATATCGTAGTACAAGTACAGTATGGAGTTCCACAAGGCTCAGTACTAGGACCTTTGCTTTTTACCCTCTACATGTTACCCCTGAAAGATATCATCAGGAAACATGGTGTTAGCTTTCACTATTATGCTGATGATACTTAGCTCTATATTTCTTCGTGGCCTGATGAAACATACCAATTTACAAAACTAACAGAATGCATAGTTGATATAAAAAAAA
>NW_015644654.1:173071-184251 GCF_001515625.1 Sinocyclocheilus rhinocerous | reverse complement strand
CAGTTCCCTCAGCAGTGAGTATCATTACCGGTGTGTCTATTGACCTTACTTGTGAGTATCACCAATCCACAGCAGGCTACAGCATACATGTCCCTGGTTGGCCTGGCCGTGAGTCACTCAGAAAACAACAGGCCAATCAGAAGCGAGGCTCATGAATATTAATTAGACAGGCCAAAATCGAACTGTTCTTTGCAGAGCTCCTGAGAGAGGAGCTGTAAAAATATATTGAGATGGTTTTTGGTACTTATACCGCAAATATATATTCTTACTCCAGAAAGGTGTAAAATATGTGACCTTTAAAGGAATGAATGTAATTGTTTTTACCCGTTTTAACTGTGCAATTTTACCAAGAAATTCTATTTCAAAATCTCTAGCAGAGCAGTTCAGTTAGTCTTAAAACAATACTTGAAAACAAACTAAAGTGGGTAGACTGAGATATATTAAATACTTTCAAGAAACGTGAATTCTTTTATAGCCATTTAAACAACCCTTAAAATGTGTACACACACAAAGAAAATCTATCTGAACTGATTTTAAGTTGATATAATTGTAAATGTATCAGTTTTTTCCCACCCATTTTTCTGTTTGTGTGTGTGTGATCAAAAATGCACGTGTGTGTGTGCAACTTAGAAGGATGATCAAGACTGTTACTGTGATATTGAATTACTCATACTTCACCTTGCATGGCTTTGTACTGCATTGGAGTGATGTGCTCAAAGCCTGGAGGGGGAACGTCCCAATATTTGCACATCTTTTTCTTCCTTGTTCGATGTGGAGAATAGCTGAGAAAAAAGCTATTTATTATATAAGGCTGGAGAAGATGCTACAAACTTCTTCAACAGCAGATGGCACCGCTTTTATAAATTTTTCAGGCAACAAACAACAGAAACAGTAAGGGTGTAAGAATAAGTAAGTGTTGTGGTAGTTGTGATGGACGATGGCAGTCTGTTGTTATGTGTCGTCTACAGTCACCTGTGTTTCTTATGATCTCTAGAACTGCTCCTGTGGTCTCGGCTCTTACGCTCTCGACTGCGGCTGCGCTTTCCTCTGCTGCGACTGCTTCTGTCTTTGCTCCAGCTGCGCCGTTTCTTACTGTGGCCAGCAGAGCTACTGCGACTCCTTCTCTTGTGCCTCTCCCGCTCTCTCTCTGCATGAATAATGAAGTCAACAGCACATCATTAAATGCCAAAATATAATTCAAGATATTTTTGTTTAATTTCCATGCAGAATTATGCCATGTTTCCTGATCTTGAAATAAAATAACTAGATATTTTCCTGTGCAAAGGTCACTAGCACAATCAAAGGGGGTTGATGGTGTTTGCTAGGATGCTGCCATGTAGTTGCTAGGGTGTTCTGGGCTGTTGTTAATGATGTGTGCCTTTAAAGCACTGCTTTGAGCAGCTTCAAAACCTTTGCAAATCATTTTTTTCAAACCAGTGCTTTGGCGCACTATCAAACTGTCAAAATCATGTAATTTCAGTAAAAATGCTGAAAAAAAACCACGTATTACAGTATACAGACACTTCATATTTAATGGTATTTGATTATTTGTTAATTGCATTTAATATTATACTTTAATTAAAACATTTGCAATTTTGTAAAAGCTGTTTTATGCATGTTTTGGCCTGAGTTTTTATTGCATTTACACTTTTCTGACCAGGGCCGTCCTTAGGTTGCAACCGTTGCAGCCTCACTGGGCCCCGCGCTTGAGGGTCCCCGCGGCGAAGAGGAAATGGTTTAATTGATTTGAAGCTTGGAAAAGGTTGGTTTCTCCCATCACTTGTTGTAGATAATGTGTTCAAATGGCATGGTTCAAATCGTACTTATCTAACCATCATCAATTCGTAGCAGTAAATTAAGAGGTATCATATCGTAGTACAAGTACAGTATGGAGTTCCACAAGGCTCAGTACTAGGACCTTTGCTTTTTACCCTCTACATGTTACCCCTGAAAGATATCATCAGGAAACATGGTGTTAGCTTTCACTATTATGCTGATGATACTTAGCTCTATATTTCTTCGTGGCCTGATGAAACATACCAATTTACAAAACTAACAGAATGCATAGTTGATATAAAAAAAATTGGATGACTAGTAATTTCCTCGTGCTAAATTCTGAAAAAACAGGTGTTAATTATTGGACCAAAATCCTCTGCATGTAATAACCTACTCGATGGCTGCTCTGTCAATTCTTCGTCATCATTTAGGAACCTGTGTGCTATTTCATAGCAATCTTTCCTTTGTAAGCCATGTTTCTAGCATTTGTAAAACCGCATTTTTCCCATCTTAAAAATATCTCTAAAACAAAATGCTCTCAATGTCAACTGCAGAAATGTTAATTCATGCATTCATGACGTCAAGGTTAGATTATTGTAGTGCTTTATTGGGTGGTTAATAAACAAACTCCAGCTGGTCCAAAATGCAGCAGCTAGAGTTCTTATTAGAACAAGGAAGTATGACCATTTTAGCCCGCTTCTGTCAACACTGTACTGGCTCCCTATTGAACAACGAATACATTTTAAAATCTTGCTAATTACTTATAAAGCCCTGAATGGTTTAGCTCCTCAATACTTGAGTGAGCTCATATTGCATTACTGTCCTTCACGTCTGCTGCGATTTCAAAACTCCATTTGATAATACCTAGAATATCAAAATCAACTGCGGGCGGCAGATCCTTTTCCTATTTAGCGCCCAAACTCTGGAACAATCTACCTATCGTTGTTTGGGAGGCAGACACACTCTGTCATTTTAAATCTAGATTAAAGACCCATCTCTTTAACCTGGCATACACATAATACACTATCACATTTCTATAATTCAAATTCGTTAAAAAACTCAAGATTCAAGAGTTTATTGTCATATGTTCAGGAAACACTCTGTTACACTATACAATGAAATTCTTACTCTGTAAATCCTCTAACAGCCTAAGACATGAATATAAGGACAAAAACCACAAAAGTACTCAACACAAAGAGAGTGAGGAGGGGGGGGTAGTCTGTGTCTGCTGTGATGGAGAGGCAGTGGATGGCAGTCGTTCACCAACCTAATGGCCTGAGGGCAGAAGCTGCTTCTCAGTCTTGATGGTCTGGCTTTAACACTCCTCTAGCGTCTGCCTGATGGTAGGAGTGTGAAAAGGCTGTGCTGTGGGTGACTAATGTCCTTGATGGTATTGATGGCTCTCTTGGCGATTCTGTTCTGGTAAAGGCTGTCTAGTGCTGGTAAGGCAGTTCCAGTGATGACTTGGGCCGATCTCACTACCCGCTGCAGGGCCTTACGATCCTGTACTGTGCAGCAGCCAAACCAGACTCTTGATGGACCTGGTGAGGATGCTCTTGATCGCAAACCTGTAGACGTTGCTGAGGTTTTGTCTTGACATGCCAAATTTCCTCAGCAGCCTCTTAAAAAAAGTGCAGACGTTGATGTGATTTCTTGACCAGTTCTTTAATATTGGGAGACCAGGTAAGATGTGAACACCCAGGAATCTGAAACTGCTCACTCTCTCCATCGCTATCCCACCAATGCGCAGTGCTGAGTGCTTCTCCTTCCTCCTCCTTATATCAACAATCATCGCCTTAGTTTTGTTGATATTTAGGGAGAGATTGTAATCCTGACACCACATCACTAAGTCGGCCACTTCTCTACCATATGCTGACTTGTCACCTCCCATTATCAGTCCAGTGACTGTCGTATCATCAGCGAATTTGATGATGTTGGTGTTGTTCTGGGAAGCTACACAGTCATGGGTGAAGAGTGTGTGGAGCATGGGACTCAGCACACAGCCCTGCAGAATTCCTGTGTTTATGATTATGGTTTTGGATGTGTGATTCCCAATTCTAACTGTCTGTGGTCTGCCTGTTAGAAAGTCCTGAAACCAGCTGCAGAGGGTGGGTGGCACACCAAGGACATAAAGCTTATTGGTGAGCTTAGATGGAACCAGCGGGTTGAATGCTGAGCTATAATCTATAAACAGCATTTGAACATAGCTGTCCTTGTTTTCCAGGTGTGTGAGGACAGTACGTATTGTGGTGTTGATAGCATCATCTGTTGACCTATTTGGTCTATATGCAAACTGAAGAAGATCCAAGGTGTCTGGAATGAAAGTCTGAATGTAACTCATGATGATTCTCTCAAAGCACTTCATCACTATTGGTGTCAGGCTGCCAAACCCCCAGACAACAAGTCATTGAGGCAGGCTGCTTTGCTGTTTTTAGCAGTGGAAGGTAGATGGTGATAAAAGATTGTTAGGCTGCAATTTATATGCAAACTGAAGAAGATCCAAGGTGTCTGGAATGAAAGTCTGAATGTAACTCATGATGATTCTCTCAAAGCACTTCATCACTATTGGTGTCAGTGCAACGGGCCGGAAGTCATTGAGGCAGGCTGCTTTGCTGTTTTTAGGCAGTGGAAGGTAGATGGTGATAAAAGATTGTTAGGCTGCAATAATTAGGTCAACCGGAACTGGCACTGTTTTATAATGTACTACTGAGGTATAAATATATGCCTCCTAACTACTATTTACTCTTAATCTATTGCTAAAGAAAATACAGTGTAAACATAATTTATCATTATTTGCACTTATATGTTGCTTTTTCCAGTTAACTGCAAAAAAGAAAATAATATCATTGTTCAGTTAAAGACAGCTCAGTGTTGATTAAAAATGTAAAGTTCATTAATTATTATGCAATGAATTCAATTAGGCAATATAGAACTGTTTACTAGTATGAAACCCTATTAACAAACAAACCTTTGTAAAAGAATGGTCAGCACATTTATTTGTACGGTAACAGCCTCCACAGCTGTGCTGAATTAAAGTTCAGTGTTTGTCATGTGTAGCCTACAACCCTGAAACATCATGTTGCTTATTGTATACTGTTTCACACGCTATTCTTAAAAAAAATAGAAGGCAGTATGCACTGTGTACTGGGCAGTAAGTAGTAAGCTAGTGTGCCATTTTGAACACAGCTGTGGGATTGTGAAATATCAGCGGATGATGTTGATAATTAATGTGATTCTGTACACCTGTGGTTCCTCTGCTTGGACACCTGTGTGTGAATCTGAGGAGAACTGACCTCATAATTCCACTAAAAATCCAGTGATTATTAGTCATTGAGCAAAAATGATCTTGAAGAGTGAAGAAAAGATATCCTATAGCATACACAGATGACACTTGCTTTGATATTTTGTCAACTATGCAATTAAATTAATACTCATATTCACTTTTTCAGGCCACTATGAAGGCTTTTAAGGTGGGGTAAGCGATTTCTGGTAGCCAATGTTGACATTTGAAATCACCAAAACAAACACGCCCCTACCCCAAAAGGGTCTCGCCCCTATTTTGATAGCTTCGCCCCACACATACGTACGCAACCCAGGCAACGATTAGTTCTGTGAAACAAAGCAAAACCAATGTTAAACCGTGTTAGGGGTGATCTGTGTGGTCGCTCTTCCAAACCGCTTGAACCCGAGTCTCAAAACGCGCGCAAATATTAAGCTCTCTGTGAAGTATTGTGTTTGAATGGACAAATTCACACAAAAATTATGTCAAATTGTCACTTTAATTTATACAGTCAAATATGCAATGTTATTTTACATTTGATTTATTCAATTTCTGTACCTAAAAACTATGTTAGACCTACCTAAAAAACCTGAAAAGCACTGTTCATTTTATTTGTATCTTTTTTCACTGTTTATTTATTTGTGCTGTTGCTTGTAGTTAGATTATTTGTTCTTATTTTCTTTATTTTTATTTGACAATATCGTTTTTCCCCTAAACATTGCACATACTGATCCGTACCGAAACCGTGACTCTAAAACCGTGATACAAACAGAACCGTGAGTAAGTTGAACCGTTGCACCCCTAGTGTCTACACCGGACACGAATGGCACGGTGCGACAAAATAGTATGGAACTCATTATAATCAGTGATACGGTCTACACCATATAGATATATATACATATCTATGGTCTACACTGGATGCGGCGCGGCATGACAAATCCCTGACAGAAAACTGCTGCTGCGTTCTATTCATGACGTATTGACACAAATTTCAAATGATTTTCAATGGTCGCTTTGTCGCGTTGTCCAGTGTGCTAGACAGACTTTAGCTGTTCCGGCGCAGACACGGTGTTGCTCACCTATCGAGAAAAAACAAAGCAACCTCTGCATCTGATCACAGGCCTTCCGCTCCTTGAGTTCTCTCCAGCGCTGGAAAGCTGATCCGATATTTACACGGGTCCTACTTCTTGCCTTATTGCCTTAAGCCTTCTTTTGTTCCGCAGACGTTTTCCTCTTTTGTTTTTTATCCGCCATCTCTATCTTTCTGTCGCTCGGCTCGCGAATGTCCGTACCGTGCACTGAACGCTCTCTCCTCCACATCATGAGTAGACACGCCCCTTACTGCTGATTGGCTACAAGTTTGTTTTGCTAGTCGGCCGAATCAGTTTTCTAAAGCGTTTTTGAAAAATCGCTTACCCCACCTTTAAATGTGTGTGAAATATTGTAAACTAGGGCTAGGCAAATAAATACATTCTTTAGTCTTAAATGAGTATGTTCTAATGTAAATGAAACATTTAAATTTTGATGGCAACACTGCAAACAGCTCAAATATTATATATAAAAATAAAAAGGCTGTATTTGTGTGATGGTGTTTATAAAATGCCTGTATTAAGACAGTTTGCATCATATATTCATTATTCATCAAAGTCGTTGTTTTATGTGCATGAGGGACATGCTGTTTTATAAACTGACCAATAACAGCACAGCCAACCCAGCACACGTACAGCACATGAACACCGCGGATGTCTTTACTGTACCTTGTCGATTCTCGTTCAGCTGTTTCTCGAACTCCTCGAAGTCTGACATGCTCAGACCTGACGGATCAGGCGCTCATATGAGCAATAATAGCTAATAAACACAGCCGCTGCACTGATGACCAACACTATAGAGCTCCCGCTTTCTCATCTGATAACGGTGACGCGGTGGCACCATGTGAAGAAAACGTGTTTGTTTAGGAAATCAATCCCTTTTGATACAAGACAGAGAAGCTTCTCTCTGCTGCAGGTCTGGCGTGTGGGCGGGTCTAACCGCTGTGGGCGTGTAGTGCGGTTATTCTAATTGGCCGAGACTGCTGTCAGTTACAGAGACAAGCGGGTACGCGTCTTGCGATTGGTCTACAATTTTGTTACTTCGAAGCAGGAAGAAACAAATAATTATAGCTGTTTAACTACACAATCTGAGGTTTCAAAATTACGTAGAGAGTATAACTCATATCTGGACATGCTATTAATGTTCCCATAGCAATTAATCGCATAAACTGTTTTCTAGAGGTTTAGTCCTCAGTTAAACATAAATAAATGTGAGCTAATTACTATAAAAGGTTACATAACACCTTCTATTTGTAATAGTAAAGCTAAATCTGAGGATAAATATTTAGGCATGTATAGCCCAAAATAAACTTGTAGTTTCAACCCCAAATTGAATACCTTAAAAAGATGTCTCTTGCATGGTCGTTATTAATTCCAAAGCAAAAATTCTACAATAATCACCAATACTCCATCTGGAACAAGCAAAACATTTTGTGTTTAAAAGACAGTAAACATTCTGCTATATTAAACATTGGTTAGTGAAAAAAAGGTGCTTCAAATATTTACGATATCACAGTATTCTTTATTTCTGGCTAAATTTACTTTTCCAGTTGCTTGTATACAAATACAAGAGGCTGCAAAATTACCAAACCCCTCAAATGCTTCTATAAAACTCAGGTTGGAATATTTTGTTCCATCTTCAATCATATAACATTAGAATTATTAGATCTCTTTCCAAAAAAAACAATTGCATGTTTTATCAGTAACTAATCATGTAAAGGGAATCATTGCATTAAGAGGAAAAACATATTTTAGAAAATCTTCAAATTATACAGAGAGTGACATTTAAAAAAAAAAAAAATCGCACATGATCAAAGCTGACTGCTACACCTTTTCTTCCAATGAATCAAGAACTTGTACTTAAGAACATGCACAATGAAAAAAAAAATGAAAGGTGAAAATTGATGTAGGATTTACTTTCAATTTTTATTTTCATTCAGAAATTGCAAGTACATTTCACAATTAATTACAAAGAAACAGCAATAACACATTGAATTAAAAGTGAAAATCTGAGATAGAAAGAGTGAAATTGTATTTTTGTTGTAAAACATACTCCAGTAATCTTTTTTTAATTACAACAAATTTTTCACAGTATAATTCATCACGAGTGGTGAGACTGCATCCCTTAAAGACAGGAATAGAGTCACATGATTAAACTGGTTGCTGGTGTTTTGGTGATAAATGAAAAGTCTTGCGATGTGATCTGTAAAAATGTAGACACGTCAGATTGTAGATTTTCTTCAGTTGTTCTCCAAATTAATATTAGGTCAACTTTAAGCTTTTGTACATATAATGGGTATTACAAAAAATTTTTTACACAATAAAATACCGTATTTCATTAACTGATGTAATGTTAATAAACCAACATATTGAAGTACTAACATCTGTTTTGAACCATTGTAATGCACTGATAAGATAACCACCAAAAACTGGTGGTGACGAGAAAGTCACACGATGAACCAAAGCTCATCACAAACAGCTTTTCTACGAGCTGAGGAGGGCAATACTTATAAATAGAAGGTGCACAGTGTCATTCACGCAAACACTAAATACCATCATGGTGACACACATGATACTGAAATAATGCAATAAACATTAATTTAACAACATTAGATGTAAGATTAAAACCTAATGTACACAACTGATAAGAAAAAACTACGAAGAAACATCAAATCAGAAACAAAAAAACCCCATCAATTTGAAGTGTCATGCAGGGAATTCTGGGAGTGTCAATTTACGGTTTGTCACTGTAAATTATACAATGACTCTTTCTTTTTCACTTCCAAAAACCGTATTTTTAACAGTACTTTACTGTAGAATTACATTAAATGTAATTACATTTATTCACCGAATATAGTATGGAAACTTACTGTTAACCAGTTAACAGGTTTTTACTGTAGCATTTTTACAGTCTTTTACTGTTAAAATCACAATCATTTTTTACAGTGCAGTTTATATTAAAGTCAGTCTCAGTTTAAAGACTCAAGCCATTTTAAGCTTTACTTAACTCAACAACAGTTTCTCAGGCGGCTATGTATACAACATAGGACGGCTTCAGCTGTGAGCTATTAAAAGCTCTTAAACCCTGCAGTATTGCCATTTGTGTGTGTGTGTGTGTGTGTGTGTGTGTGTGTGTGTGTGTGTGCTGTTCAGAGTTGTGCAGTGAGCAGAAACACTAGTGAAGACGATCACAACCACTGATGCCTAATGCTAAAAAACAGACGTTTACATCAGAGGTGCTTATAGACTCATACTAGTGGTAAGTGATGAAGAATAAATAACATTTGAGCACTGTAGTTGTGTGGACTGTGTCTAGTTGTGTAGATTTGAAGTTCTGTGTTTAAAATTTGTTATTTCAGTGTTGTTAATAATGACTGAAAATTATTTACGTATGTATTTATATATTTTTTTGGTTGTTTGTTTCTTAGTCAGTCCTGCAATAATCCATATTTAGGATGAGAATCGTTGGCTAATTATAGGCTGGAATATATTTAGAGCTTTTCTCAAATGGGTTGAACATGAAGCCATGAAGCTATCCTGATAGACTTCACCAGCAAAGGACCAGTTTAAACCAGCAAAGGACCAGCATAAACCAGCAAAGGACCAGCTTAAACCAGCATCCCAGCGTCAAAACATACCCAACCAGCATATGCTGTTTTTTTTTAGGGTTTCTTTACAAGTGGTATTTTTTTATATGAAACATAGACTTTTAAAATATATATATTATAGGTAACCTACAAATGTGCTTTTCTAAATAAACTAGTTTTATTAAGTTAAAAACATTTTTTAATTTGACTGAATCATCACTACATTACTGATCTACAAAGGCAAAATGCATTAACAGTTCAGTTATAATCAGGTCTCATAATCTGTCCTGTTATAAACAGGTTTAGCTCATCTAAACTCAGATTTTCATATAAGTCAATCAATGGCTTTATAAATATCTTTAATTCATGTTAATGTATATTCTTTTTTCCATTGTTTAAGGTCTAACGTTACTGAAACCATGGGTATAAGTGACATTATGGTAAGAAACTGTGTTTTAAAAGCAATTTGAAGCAAATTGTTCAAAATTATATGACCCATTGAAAAATCATTCACTCTTATGTTGTTCTAAACCAGTATGACTTTCTTTTTGTGGAACACAATACAAGTCAAATGAACTACCTTGCTGGTGTTTTTCGACCTTTTTGGAGCTTTGGAGTCCCTGGTTGTAATAAAATTCCATTCTGTGGAAAAGAGTAGGACATTCATCAAAAATATATTATAAGTCATACTGGTTTGGAATGACATTGGGGTGAGCAGATGATTTCTCTGTAACCATTCCATTAAGCAACTTGATTTTTCCTTATTCAGAGGCTGGATGTGACCTCAGTTTGGCTTGTGCTCTCAGTGGTGGCGGTCGCAGCTGGTGTCTTTTATCTCTACAGTCTGATACTCAGGCATTTATCCAAGACAACTGTCAGGAACAAAGTGGTGCTAATTACGGATTCGCTGTCAACACTTGGAAATGGTGCTGCTCTTTCAGAACAACTGGATCATTCCTGGCATGCAGTACCTTTGCAATTCTGTAACTTAAAAATGAATATGCCTATACTGTAAATTAAGGAAGTATTTCTATAAAAGGGTAAATGAGACTTTTTAGAAATATGATCTTAACTTTAATAATTACATCTGGCTTCCCTTACGAAAAAGAAGTTTATTCAAGTGTGCTATTAGTATACTTCTTTTAAACTAAAAATAGGAAAGTATACTTTCAGTCTAATTTTTATGTACTTCTCAGACATGGGCTTTATGTACTTCTCAGAAATATACTTAAAATGACATTTAAGTATACTTGACTTGTACTTAGAAAAAGTCTAAATATATTTGAGCTATACTTGTGCTCCGAGAATGTTTTCATTGTTATACGGTAGGGGGCGCTGTTACACAACTTCTGTACAGAATTTCCACAAAAAAAAACCACAAGAGAAGAAAAAACCAAAACAACAGATGCTTCCACATGTATTCTAACATGATCATCAGACATAAAACAG
>NW_015644654.1:172897-173000 GCF_001515625.1 Sinocyclocheilus rhinocerous | reverse complement strand
GGCACGGTTTGCGTTTCCACTGCAGTTCAGTACCACTTTAGAGTGGGCGGGATTGTCTTTATAGTTGTGCCGCCTCTACTACCACGACTCCTAAAAAAACCGT
>NW_015644654.1:158298-172866 GCF_001515625.1 Sinocyclocheilus rhinocerous | reverse complement strand
ACTAGTACACTGATATTTGTATACTTACTACATAAAGTATACTTATAAATATACTTGAACTTCACTTAAGTATACTTAATAAAATAAACTTGACGTATACTACTTTTTGGTAAGGGTTGGCAAGATTAAAAACTGTAGGTTTAATATATTGAGACATATATTGTAAGGACATGAAAATGTATTGCAGGATAGGAATGACAGACTGGCCTAATCTAAAATAAATGCTCTTGTGAGACTGTGATGAGCCATGTTTGCAGATGAATTGCATATTTGTTGTTTAAACTCGGTTGTTTACATTGTGATCATTGTAGAATGTGCACAACTCTTCCATACTGGAGGAGCCAGACTGATCCTTTGCGGAAGTAACTGGGAAAAGTTGGAGACTCTAGCTGAGAGGCTGATGACTGAATCAGATCCAGCACTTGTGAGTGCAGAATCACCAGTAACTGAATGACGATTGTCTGAAACATTTAGCAATGTGTTTTTTAAGACTGTAGTTCAGCGTGACTTGGTTCAGTTCTAACTTTACTGCTTAGACATTTCCGCCCAAACTAGTGGAGCTGGACTTCAGTAACATGAAGAGCGTTCCTGAGGTGATTTCTGAGATCCTGGAGTGTTACGGCTGTCTGGATGTTCTCATCTTCAATAGCAGTATGAAGGTGAAGGCTCCTGTACAGTGTCTGTCCCTTGAGATGGACAGGACCGTCATGGATGTGAACTACTTTGGGCCGATCACGCTGGTTAAGGGTAAAACGCCAGTTACTCTGAGTTGTGTTGAAGCGTTTTTAATTAAGTGCATTTCAATAATGCCAAATCTCTGAATAGTTTTAGCATGACAATGGATATGACAACGTTAATGTATGTATGTTTTGGCGAATGAATTTGCTACGCTGATGCTGCAGAGAAAGTATGGATTTGATACTTCCAATAGATATACAGACACGCTGCTGTGAGCATGTAAGACATGTTCATGAATAGTCATACATAAATCCTGTAGCAGATGAAAACAGGTGGAGCTGGGGGAGGTGGAGGGTTTCAGAAGGACCAGCTCACAGTGACTAGACTATTTAAAGGTTGAGTATCTCACTGGCTGAAGAGGGGCCCAATCAGCTTGTGCCATGTCGTAAATTCTAGCAGATTGCTTGTAAAAAACATATCAGCCTGTTTCATCTGGAGTTTCATGACTGAACTAGATATTTACCGTCACAGGTGTTCTCTCGTCACTGATCTGCAGAAGAACAGGTCACATTCTTCTAGTCAACAGCATTCAGGGAAAACTGACGATGCCCTTCCGCGCCACCTGTGAGTTTTTGTGTCTAGTTTACCTGGATGTTACTGAATATAAACTTAAATGTTCATAACACTAATCAACAGTTATAAATATATGAAGATGTCTTGAATTTATATATCTTTGTCAGTGTAAGATGTTCTGCATTGTTTAGATGCTGCCTCCAAGCATGCCGTTCAGGCTTTCTTTGACTGTCTGCGGGCTGAGGTTCAGGAATATGGAATAACTGTCAGCACGGTCAACCACACCTTCATAAAGACTCCCAGCACAAACTCAGCGGATGAAATCACAGCAAAATCCATGTGGACAGGTGAGTGAACTACACTGACAGTTCATAATGCAAAGACAGCAAAGAACATGGTTTGTAGCTCATAACATCTTGCTTGTTTGTCCACTAAATTGCCTTGGACTTTCTGTTTGGACACTGGCTGCAGACGTCAAACCCAACTCCCTTGGTGTGACCCCTAAAGAGATGGCAACTGAGCTCCTGAAGACTCTGAGCAGTAAGAAGAAGGAGATCTTGATGGCCCACTCCATCCCTAAAGCAGCTCTCTATGTCAGATCTCTCTTTCCCAACTTGTTCTTCGCCATCATGGCAACAGGAGTCAGAAACACTGCAGCTGTGGAGATGCCTGATGATTGAAGGACATTGGTTTTTACTAGAGCTGTATAGTATTAAAAATGTGCCACTGTGCTGTAGTTCTTAAATTAGAAGAAAACTTTCAAGTCAGTATGACTGTGGATTTGCTGTGACTTTGTGAGTCTTGGAAAAAACAAAGAAATAAATATGAAATCAATCAACCAATATCTATCTATCTATCTATCTATCTATCTATCTGTCTGATGGTTTCTATCTATCATCTTTCTTTCTATCTATCTATCTATCTATCTATCTGATGGTTTCTATCTATCTATCTATCTATCTATCTATCTATCTACCTATCTATCTATCTATCATCTTTCTATCTATCTATCTATCTATCTATCTATCTGTCCGTCTGTCTGTCTATCTGATGGTTTCTATCTATCTATCTATCTATCTATCTATCTTTTTAAACTTACAGATGAGCCAACATAAAGTTTTTCTTCACGACATTCGCTAATCTAGTTAATTGTGTATTTAAAGTTCAAATGTAATATTTAAATAGGATCATGTCAGTGGTGGTGGTCAGATGTGAGAGAGGATTACCGTTTTTCACAGTCGCTTTGGTGCATTTCTCGAATCATCCTTAATATTTGCAAAGAAGTATGTGCATTTCTCAAAACAATTCGTACAAACAGCACCACACAATGGATTACCTGCAAAAGCCTGTAACTTACTCAAAATCTTTAGTTCGTCTCTCAAAAGCAAGTATTTATGTCAATGAACATATCAGTGCCATCAGAATGAAAAGTCCTTGTGTCATTGTTCACAAACAAGATAGTCAAAATGCTTAGTCATGTTGTCAGTATAACAGTGCACTCTGTTAGTATGTAAACTATGGCAACAGTTTGGATGACAGTTACTGTATTAAAATGCAGAAGGCTGCACTTCTTCTGTATGCCATATATCCATTTCAAAAGTACAAATGTACACACTACTGTATGTGGGGTATTGATTGAAAGAGACTGGATAGGATTCACAGTACAACGTCATTGTAATGTCAAAAGAAAAGGAAATATGGGCACAAAGGCAAAAATACAAAATTAGAAAGGCAAACACTGTAAACCCACCTCAGCCATTGTAAGCCATGATTGACAACATTGTCCACAATAGTGGCCCTTATTTCATCTATGTGCCTTGGCCAATATGTCCGTTGTCTCTTCTGTTCCTCTGTTTTGCCTCTGTACCCTTCCACCATGCATCCTTACTCCTATTCATCCTCTCAGCTGTTGACCCTGATTATTTCCTGGATGTTCAACTCTTGTGTTGTCCTCTGTCTATATGCTTTCCGAGGACTATATGCTTTCCAATTGAAGGTTCATGAGATGCAATTTTGAGCTATTTCAGAGAACTGGTTTATAATTGGTTGATCTACATTTTCTTCATTAGTGAAAGTCAAGATTTACCTCCACAATTCATAGCAAATTTACAAAAATCTAATAGAAATGTGTAGAAAATATGCTTTACTTTACTTTACTTTTACTTTTAGTCAGCTGTGGGGCGGAGTTTGCACTGAAGTGGATTGGGGGGAAAATTGCGCATGCGTGTCATGTGCCTGTCTGTCAATGGGAGGAAGCCACGCCCTATTTTGGAGCTCCCACCCCGTTTTGGAGTTCCCGCCCCCATTTGGAGCTGCAGTTGGCTGCAGTTATACCCTTCTCAAGCAAAGTGCACGACACTGACAAGGTACGCGATACAGTACGAGACCAAACGCGATTTTTTATCCATTATATGCTTGACAGTTTATGACGTCAAGGTCAACCATTTTGGATTTAATTGCTTATACGATGAACTAATGACGACTATTGCACAGAGAACTATATAATATATTTTGAGCAACATGACATTAGCACCTGATAATGTAGAAAACTGCAGACATATAGCTATATACATAATTAGCATAAATGTACCAAAGCAATCGCAACTTGTTCAAAAGAATGAGAAACTGCTTTTATGATGTGCACAAGTGACTAGATGATGTGGAGGTTGAACAAGTAGCTTTGAGAATTTCATTTCTGATCTGAGAAATGCACCAAAGCGACTGAGAAACACTGTAATACCATTACAGCGCCCTCTGCTGTTACTGTACAGCTCTGTTTGGTGACGTCACGTCATGGCGCGATACATACTGTCTCAAACATGTATCTTTCGGTTCAGTCAAGGATATAACAACAGTCAGCGCCTCAGCAAATACACATGTTGTGGATCTACAAACTCCTCGAACACAAATGTGATACACGATAGACAGAAGCAGCGTTTCACAGTAACGCTTGACTGCGGCGGTAAGAGAAAAGCACGTTTTCATGTCTTTTTTACGTTCTGTCTCAAAACCCAGTGAGCTGCCTATTTAGACAGCATTTCTGACCATCATAACACCGCTGATTCACAAAGCGCCGTCCACTAGTTAGTCAGCACTTTAGGTTATTATTAGACGGACTGTATAGGCTCAAATCAAATTCCATGTGATTTAGTCAACAACAACAACAATAGGCTAATAATAATAATTTCCCCCTTGTAATCTGAATCAGGAACAGTGAGTAGTGCAGTACTGAAATACACTCTCAGTCATGATCAGCAGGTGGAGTTGATCTCTACAGAGGTTCCTGAATCACACAGGGGTAAAGGTGCAGCAGCACATCTGGCAAAGGTAAAATCGCTCTTCAACTTGCTCAGTTCTTCATGTTCTGCTGTTTCCTGAAACTCAATATTGAACATCTTTTTCTTTTCTTTTTCTTTAGGCTGCTTTGGATTTCGTTGTTGAAGAAAATTTGACAGCGAGGATATCCTGTTGGTACATTAGAAAATATGTCGATGAAAATCCACATCTTGGATACCAGGCTTATATTGAAGACGAATAAAGGCAGAATTAAACAACGTCTTAACGGAAGATTTTACATAGGCTACGTCTTTCCTCCTTTACCTGACTCCTTGCAGTCTTATGTTATTATATAGGCGCACCTGCCCCCTCAGATTTTTGAGCCAAGTGGATTTTGAATAATACCATTACAGCGCCCTCTGCTGTTACTGTACAGCTCTGTTTGGTGACGTCACGTCATGGCGCGATACATACTGTCTCAAACATGTATCTTTCGGTTCAGTCAAGGATATAACAACAGTCAGCGCCTCAGCAAATACACATGTTGTGGATCTACAAACTCCTCGAACACAAATGTGATACACGATAGACAGAAGCAGCGTTTCACAGTAACGCTTGACTGCGGCGGTAAGAGAAAAGCACGTTTTCATGTCTTTTTTACGTTCTGTCTCAAAACCCAGTGAGCTGCCTATTTAGACAGCATTTCTGACCATCATAACACCGCTGATTCACAAAGCGCCGTCCACTAGTTAGTCAGCACTTTAGGTTATTATTAGACGGACTGTATAGGCTCAAATCAAATTCCATGTGATTTAGTCAACAACAACAACAATAGGCTAATAATAATAATTTCCCCCTTGTAATCTGAATCAGGAACAGTGAGTAGTGCAGTACTGAAATACACTCTCAGTCATGATCGGCAGGTGGAGTTGATCTCTACAGAGGTTCCTGAATCACACGGGTAAAGGTGCAGCAGCACATCTGGCAAAGGTAAAATCGCTCTTCAACTTGCTCAGTTCTTCATGTTCTGCTGTTTCCTGAAACTCAATATTGAACATCTTTTTCTTTTCTTTTTCTTTAGGCTGCTTTGGATTTCGTTGTTGAAGAAAATTTGACAGCGAGGATATCCTGTTGGTACATTAGAAAATATGTCGATGAAAATCCACATCTTGGATACCAGGCTTATATTGAAGACGAATAAAGGCAGAATTAAACAACGTCTTAACGGAAGATTTTACATAGGCTACGTCTTTCCTCCTTTACCTGACTCCTTGCAGTCTTATGTTATTATATAGGCGCACCTGCCCCCTCAGATTTTTGAGCCAAGTGGATTTTGAATGCAGCTTCCAAAAGACAAAAAAATAGCCGATTAATAATTTCTATATTTACCGTATTGACCCGAATATAAGACGATGTTTTTTTCTTGGAAATACATCTGAAAAAACGCGGTCGTCTTATATTCAGGGTCTAGACTTTGACATGTCAATAATACACCCACAACAATAGGTGGCGCCAAATACGCATAAAACGAGTGTGCCATGAAATACGTAATGTAATGCGTGTTGTAAAGATCGCCAGTAAAAACAAAAGAAGCAGAAAACCTTACAGCTGCATGAGTCGTGACTGCCACGTTAGCCTGATGGCACCAAACTCCCTTTGTGATTTTAAAACGTAAGACAGTACCCAGATCTGAAGACTACAGTAAGATTTAACTTCTACTGTTAATAAGATTTCGGTAGGCTACTATTAGATGGATAGCCTAAATGTCCTAATTCAGATGGGCAACCTGTTTTGTTTTTTTAATGGTATATCAAAAAGTGTATATTTTTTAAATGTGATTGTTGGTACATTTGACCAGTTTTTACCATACTTTCAAAACAAAAATTAAAATAGGAAAAATATGCAATATGAAAATAATTGAAGACAAAATGTATTTTACTGAGAAAAAACAAGATTTGGTTTTTAAAAAGCCTTTTTCCAAAAGGTACATCTGGAAAAAGGGGGGGTCGTCTTATAATCAGGGTCGTCTTATATTCGGGCCAATACGGTAAATATTGTTGTTTGTTTCCGCTGTTCGATCGCGCCGGCGCCTCACGCACACACATACAGCATTGCAAACGTTGTAGCCTGTTCATTATCAGAATAAAATAGTCAACCAAACGTATAGATGCACTGGTTAATTTAAATAGTGCATACTGCGTACAATCCGTGCCGTTCAGCCTGAGCTCGGGCCAAACACACATTTGCTCATGTGACGAGGATGTTTTTTAAGTGCGTTAAGTAAGCCTGGTTTACATAATAAATAATAGATTAATGCCGAATGAGAATGAGGTAGGCTGCGCGAGAACGCCGTTTGCTTTCAGTTTCGCATTGAATTAGCCTATTCGTTTTGGCTTGTTTAACTTATATTTTTCATTCTTGTTTTCTTCTGAAACCGTTCAATATAGCCTATAGGCTAGGTATTGTGTTTATTGTTTGTACATTATAACATTTCTCTTTATTTACCGGTGTTATTTATGAATGTAATAATGCGGTTTGTGCTTATCTGTGTTTAACCTAAACTACAACGTAACATTAATGTAGACCTACATACCGGCATCTAAATATGATTTTATAATTTTATACTATATAGACCTACCACATTACTCTCCACTGGGTGTAGAATGAGCAGCAATAAACTACATTTTGCCATTTTATAATACTTCTGTGGATATTTTGGTGAAAGTAACTCAAAAGTAGTGTAATGCATTACAATTCAGAGACAGTAATATTGTAATGTAACTAACTACTTTCAAATACTAGTATAAACTGATATCTGAATGATGTTTGTCTCCCTCTGCTGGACTGAACAGAGCAAACCTCCAGCCAGATCAGACACTTGCACAATCATTCTTGAGGATTGGAGAAGAAACCACGACGAGAGACCAGAAGTTACATTAAATATCTCTCATGTATGCTCATGGCAAATGCTTTCTTTCCAATGCTGTACAGAAGACAGTGTAAGACCTGTTTAAACAACAATCATTTATGCATTTATCATTTCACAATAACTGCAAACTGCAGAATCTCAATACAAGCCACTCATAATTGAAAATATTTCAACAAAGGTAAATCTACCCTTTGTAAAAAAAAAAAAAAAAAAAAAAAGTAACTCACTTCACTTCGGGAATCTGCTCAAAAGTAACTCAAAAGTAGTGTAATGCATTACAATTCAGAGACAGTAATATTGTAATGTAACTAATTACTTTCAAAATAAAGTAACTAGTAATATATAATGTATTACATTTTGGAAGTAACTTGCCCAACACTGTTCATTAGTATAAACAGATATTCATTCACTAGTATAAAGTAATATTCATTCACTATATAAACTGATATTAATTCACTATATAAACAGATATTCATTCACAATATAAACAGATATTCTATCACTATATAAACAGGTATTCATTCACCAGTATAAACTAATATTCATTCACTATAAACAGATATTCTTTCACTATTATAAACAAATATTCATTTACTAGTATAAACTGATATCTGAATGATGTTTGTCTCCCTCTGCTGGACTGAACAGAGCAAACCTCCAGCCAGATCAGACACTTGCACAATCATTCTTGAGGATTGGAGAAGAAACCACGACGAGAGACCAGAAGTTACATTAAATATCTCTCATGTATGCTCATGGCAAATGCTTTCTTTCCAATGCTGTACAGAAGACAGTGTAAGACCTTGACGAGAAAATACTTATTTGAGCTTATTTGACTTTTCCCTTTTTAAAAAAAAAAAAAAAAAAAAAAAAGTAACTCACTTCACTTCGGGAATCTGTGGAAAAAGTATTTTTCCTCGGTCAACAGCTGAGTCGACAAAGTATGTTAGGAATGATTATTAAAGAAATGTATTTCAAGAAAGATCTTAATTCTCATTGAGAGCATTCCTCATTTATGTTACACACAAAACACGCCACCTGTTGGCTTGGCATGCTCTTCACAGTGCTTTATAGCATATGCGTTTGTGTTTTCATGTGGATGGCGATTTTTTTAAAGGGGTCATGCTGCTAAAAAGAACATTATTTTGTGTATTTGGTGTAATGAAATGTGTTTATGCGGTTTAAGGTTAAAAAAACACATTATTTTCCACACACTGTACATTATTGTTTCTCCTTCTTTATGCACCAAGAGCTTGTAACACTTCAAAGAGAAAGGAAAAATTGAAATCGCATCATATGACCCCTTTAAAAACGGAAGAAGGAAAAACTCAGTTTATAAAAATACCCGTATAAATGTGGACATGGCCTTATTTAGAGAGCTGTGTCCAGTTATCATATATTATTTATATTATTCAGTTTTGTGTAAAAAAAAAAAATCAACATTTGGCAAGTATTCAGTCAAAACATGATAATGATTTTACGCCCTGTTTGAAATGACAAATCGAGTCAAGCACATTGTATTTTGGGATACAATATTCAGCTGAAAAAACAGCTAAAACCGGCCTAAACTGGTTGGCTGGTTTTAGCTGGTCGTCCAGCCTTGCCGTAGCTGGTCAGCAGGCTGGTTTTAGAAGGGTTTTGGCCACTTCTTTAGCTGGTCAGGCTGGGAGACCAGCTGGAACAACCAGCTAAAACCAGCTTGACCAGCCTAGCCAGGCTGGGAGACCAGCTGAGCCCAGCTTAAACCAGCCAACCAGCTTAGGCTGGTTTTAGCTGTTTTTTTTTTTTCAGCAGCAACATTCTGGCAAAAGCAGCTCATGTGAATATTCCATACAGATCATACAGAAAATCTGAACACTGTTACGAGTTCACATCCTATATTAAGAATAGTATGTCAGTCTGCTCTTCCGAACATAGCGGATGTAATGCCTGAGGTCTTATTGGATCAGACATGAATAAGTGACGGCCACAAACCCAATGTCTGTGTAAATAAAACAGCGCTGGAGTCTGACAGAAAATCAAGATGACAAAGATTTACATAATGCAGAATGAATTTAGAGTCCTCAGCTCAGAAACATATAGTTACTATTTAACAGTAATATTCAAACTAATTCTGTTCAGCAGCTTTGCAGAATTCATTAAAATCTCTTTGAACTTTGTGTAAAGAGGTGAACGTGTCTAAACAGCATATTCAAACCCAGTGTCTCAGCATGAGCTCCAGTATATGGTGTGTATGTGTGTGTCGCTGCTGCAATGGAAACTTCACTCAATAAATGCTCTATAAACGGCATTGAGTTTTGCGGTGAGCAGCATTTCCATCCAGACTCACCCTTGAGCTCCTCCATGTTCTGCTGCAGCTCAAAAAGCAGCGGAGCTCCTCATTTACACTGAAGGGTGTGCTGCTTCATTTAGATTTCATTTGTAAACCTCTGCAGACTAACAGTCCAGCAGAGCAGTTCAACCAGTTAAAGACCCTCTGAATTTCAGACTGCAATTCATGCCTGCTAGTTTTAAGGCCATTTATATGCATGTGTACTACTAAACATTAACAAAACGAACTTTTTCAGATTTATTGGAAATTTCTAATACCTATAAGCAATTAAAATGATGACCACCTAACTTCCTGTTCGCAGAGTTTATATGCATACAAGATGTTAATAAAATTTAAATTAAACAAATTGAAAGTCAAATAAAACAAACAACAAACAAAAACAGTTTTCCTTAAGAAGAAATAAAATATTACACTTGTACATTAACAGTTAGCAATATAAATAATACAAACAAATGCTTTTTTTAATGCCATCATGAACACTGATGACACAATATAACACTGTTTCTCTGGAACGGAGGAAGAACATCATTTATGACATCAGGAACCTCACAAGTAATAATAACATGAAATGGCATCAATGTGAAAATGGTACATAGTTTCATAACATCAGCAACATGAACCACTTTAATAGTGATACTTTGGCTACATATTAAAAACGGACTAAAAACTAATGTAGTTCTGACTGATATTCCCAGCAGTATTTGGATGTTATGAACAGAGAATGGATTTGTGTGACTCTCTTTTTCTTCCGGTTTGAGCTTTAGGGAAACTGAAATCACCCTGTCTGGACCACAACTATTTCTCAGGAAACCAGAAAATGACAGACGGACAGATTCTAAACAAAAATAAACACCAGAAAACATCTGGCAAACTATGTTACATAAAAAGAAACAAAGAAAAGTGTTAAATAAACGCTACTATAAAAAGAAGAAATCAACATATTATTCTGGCCATTTGAGACTTTGACAAATCCACCAACAAAGAGACAAAGCCAGCAGAAGCAACAACAACAACAACACAAACAGCAACATTAATGAATCCATTTGAATTGCCTTCCTTTGGTTTCAGGAATAAATCCGAGTTCCAGTGCCTGAGATTTGACTGAATGGATCAGTGAGGAACGATCAGTCCAAAGATACCATCAATCATCCAGACAAGTCTGTTTTGTTTCTCAGCATCTGGTGATCAAGCTCCTGGATTCAGTTTTGGCCACCAGTAATCGGAGCGAATCGTTGGACGTCCAGATGAGTTCTCTTCCACTGACAGGAAAAGACAGAGCATTCGGTCAGTTTTAGTGCCAAGAACATCTATAAAACCTCTCTATTAAATCTTATAAAGTGAATCTCACTAAACCGGTCCAGAACATTGCCAGGTCTTTTGACTCTAAAATCAAAAAAAGAAATAAGAAATTATATTTGGCTTAGGAAAATAGCTAGGGATGTAACGATTCACTCAACTCACGATTCGATTCACGATTCGATTTTCTCACGATTTATTTTTTACAAAATGAGATTGAAGACATTATACAGTAAATGAAAAGGTGTCGTTTTATTAGGCTATTGCGGCACGTTTCTTTGCGAAATTAAAATAGAACAAAACTAAAATGAAATTTAAAACAAACCCCAAATCAAACAAGTTAGTTACACAAATAAAATAAATCTATTAACTTTCAACAAAACATCATTTATTATTTTGATTTGATGGTTAAATATGACATTTTTAATACAATTAGACATATACAGAAAAAAAAAACATAAGGTATCAAAATAAATTTTAAATATAACGCTGACTGACAGCACCTGTATCAAAAGCATCCAGTACTGTGGACAATTTCGTATTAGTGGAAGTTATGAAAGCTAAAATTGACGCGTGTCATTTTTGCACCACTAGTGGCAAGCATGAGTAGTTTTTAATCTAAATTAGACTGTATAATTTCGAAATTTGAAGCAACATCAGAATGGTCTGACTTTGAGACATTCAGATTCGTCATGAGACGCAGATTCACTCTCTGACAGCAGGTGGCGCTTATGAACAGCAATGATACAGTGTTTCCTAGGTTACCACTGTAAACAAAGCAGGGCTGCTCTTATGAACACTAATTTAATATGCATTGTTCAGAGGCAAGATGAAAAGAAAATACCACGTAAACGCGTGTCATTTTTGCACCACTAGTGGCAGCAGACAGAACTGCATAAATAAATCTCCTGTTTCCAAAACTCTGCCATTGGTTGGAGAAGCAGGTAGTCCTGCCCATGGTGAGCCATATCACCAAAAAAATTAAACCCCACAATACTTTTCAGCCTTTTGACAATATTCAATATACAAATGGACACAAGTAGGATGTATTTTGACACCGTTCAGCAGTAAGGCAGCATGTTGAATGTTTAGAGAAGTGTCCGGTGTTCACCTGTGGTAGTCCATTCCCACCAGACTGACTCCATTGACAGCGAGGATGCGGTCGCCCACTCTTAGTCTCTGACTGAGGGCTGCTGGGGAATCGGGCACCACTGACTTCACGTAGATCCCACTTACTCGCAGAGGAGTTTTCTATCACGAACAAGACAAAACAAAGTGAAGACGAGACAAAATGAGCGATGACTACATGGTGATCCAACAGCAACAGGAAATGAATGAGTTTGATTCTCCTCTTTATCAGTCTAGTGGAACTGATGTATTTGTTTCTTATGAACACTACTTTAATATGCATTGTTCAGAGGCAAGATGAAAAGAAAATAACACGTAAACTTTTCTAAAGATAGTCAGTTCCCCTCAGAGATACATTCATATAAACTCCTACTCCAATTGTATCGCGATTTGTTTGGCATCTCAACCGATTTGAATGGTCACATATTTGAATCGATTTTCGACCAGCTCGCGGTTAATCGTTATTATCCCTAAAAATACCCATAAAGATTTTTTTTTTACTGTAATGCAAAAACAAACAAATAAATGATGATATAGTAATGAAGAATAATTATTTAAATTGTGAAGTATTACATAAAAATAAGGAAATTTACACCTCATGCTACTATTTGTTGTACTGTGTACAAGCATGACAATTAACATTGAGAATAATGTGAATGAGAAACAAATATATATATATATATATAATATAACGCTGACTGACAGCACCTGTATCAAAAGCATCCAGTACTGTGGACAATTTCGTATTAGTGGAAGTTATGAAAGCTAAAATTGACGCGTGTCATTTTTGCACCACTAGTGGCAGCAGACAGAACTGCATAAATAAATCTCCTGTTTCCAAAACTCTGCCATTGGTTGGAGAAGCAGGTAGTCCTGCCCATGGTGAGCCATATCACCAAAAAAATTAAACCCCACAATACTTTTCAGCCTTTTGACAATATTCAAGATACAAATGGACACAAGTAGGATGTATTTTGACACCGTTCAGCAGTAAGGCAGCATGCTGAATGTTTAGAGAAGTGTCCGGTGTTCACCTGTGGTAGTCCATTCCCACCAGACTGACTCCATTGACAGCGAGGATGCGGTCGCCCACTCTTAGTCTCTGACTGAGGGCTGCTGGGGAATCGGGCACCACTGACTTCACGTAGATCCCACTTACTCGCAGAGGAGTTTTCTATCACGAACAAGACAAAACAAAGTGAAGACGAGACAAAATGAGCGATGACTACATGGTGATCCAACAGCAACAGGAAATGAATGAGTTTGATTCTCCTCTGTATCAGTCTAGTGGAACTGATGTATTTGTTTGAGTGCGTCCTGCGTCACAAGGGGAAAGCAGATGTTTTACGGTCTCTGAAGGCTCAACCACACAGTCATCAGGTTCTTACTTCATCTTATTGTTAACATCAACTCTACTTTTTCAATGACAATGCAGTTCTGGGAAACGCAGCGTTCAGTCAAGCTCTGGACTCATTACTGGCTTCAAAAGACGATCAGTGTGTCCAACGCAAACCCATTCATCCCCTACTGAGCCGCTTCTCGTAAAACGAACCCCCCACACATGCACTTCACAGCTAACACCTAAGTCAGCAATACCAAATGATTTACAGGGCCAAACTCTCCGAGGAAGCGAACAAAGCAGCCCTAAGAGACTATGGCTCTGTTCCAAAAGCTAATGAGCTTCCTACATAGGCAGCATTCACAGATGCAAATCTGATGTGAAGGCTTTAAAAACGACAAGATTATGCTGTCGCCCACGTCATCTTTGGCCAAAACCAAATCTAAGGTAGCAACCCATTTAGCAGAAATCTAAGGTAGAATTAAGTGTCCTTTACATAGAAGACAATCCCATAACACACGGCGACAATTTCAGTGAAGAAACCTAGTCTGAAGATGCTAACTGTTTATTATACATATAATTAAATAAAATAGGCCTACTTTAACAAATATGAGTGTGCAACCTTATGCCGGGTTCCGACTACACGATATTTTTGTCGGTCACGATAGTCACTGTGTCAGATTACACGATTTTGACTCCTAAAATCTTGTCGTGTCGTGGACAAGAAACATGTCAGACTACACGTTGCTTCCCGACCATTCATCGCGTGCCGTCTTTAACGACGCGCGTGATGTCATCGAGAAGGCGGAACTAGCGACTGACTTCCGAAAACAAGAGTGTAAACATTGCTGAAGCGCTTCCAATATATAGTTCGCCAGCATTTTTCTTTCTTTGTTCTGTCGTGGCAGTCCCTCGATGACACATCATACACATGATACATACGTCGTCTCCATGTACGTCGCCTTATGCCCGGTTCAGACTACACGATTTTAGCCCGATTTTGCCACGATTTGCTTG
>NW_015644654.1:156667-157384 GCF_001515625.1 Sinocyclocheilus rhinocerous | reverse complement strand
TCTTGTCGTGTCGTGGACAAGAAACATGTCAGACTACACGTTGCTTCCCGACCATTCATCGCGTGCTGTCTTTAACGACGCGCGTGATGTGTTGCCACAGCTCCACAAACCATTCCTCCATCTCATAATTCTTTCGTTTCGCCATGTTTGAAACCTGTGTATGAAAGAGCTTCTGTGCTGCTATTGGTCAACGTCACCAATGTGACAGAACTCGTCGTGGACGACGGAAAAAAAATTAAACATGCTAGTATTTCTGTCGTGATGTCGTTGAAGCATCGCAGATGCGGAATCGGTTGTCGTCCACTATGACACACTACACGTGCTGAAATGATGGAATCTTGCGTCCCGACGCCCATTGTCGGTTACGAATCCCCACGACACCCTACGTCAAGCAAATCGTGGCAAAATCGGGCTAAAATAGTGTAGTCTGAAACGGGCATTATAAAGCAATAGTGTCTCTTCAGAAGACTTGGATTAAATGGTTTGATTCATGTGGATTACTTCTGTAATGTCTCTATGAACTTTTTGAAGCGTCAACATTGTGGGTGAATGGATTTTCAATGGAGGAACAGAATTCTCTCAGGTGAACGAAAGTCTTCTGGGTTTGTATGTAATGACATGAGTGAGTAGCCTAAATGATAACAGAATTTACATTTTTGGGTGAAGTATCCTGTGACGAGAGGGGCGGGGCCGAGAGCCGTGGGAACGGAGCGAGGC
>NW_015644654.1:143241-156454 GCF_001515625.1 Sinocyclocheilus rhinocerous | reverse complement strand
GAGTGAGTTGCCGGGGGGGCGGACGAACTCGCTGCCGGCCGCCTGGGATGTGGAGGGACAGCTGCCGTCCGTAAGGGAGCGGAGGAGTCGCCGCCGTTCGCCGGAGGCCGGAGCCTGCTGCCATCCGCCATGATGGGAGGAGCAGGGAATGGGGGACTCCTGCTGGCTGCCCGAACCTGCTCCGGAAGGATAAAGGAGGAGTGACTACAGTGTTGGACGAGAGAGGACCAGGCCTGGAGTTTATTTTGTGTTTTGGTTTTGTTTGTGCGCGACAGTCGTCCGCGAGGGGCTGTCGCGCTATTTTGTGTTTGTTTATTTTATTAAAATCTTTAATGTTCGCCGGTTCCCGTTTCCTTCTTCCCGTGACTACGAACTGTGTTACATATCCCTTTAAAGGTTTTTATGCTGTCTATATTGGCTGTATCCAGCAAGGCAGCTCACTAGTTTTTGGAACAGAGCCTACATGTGCTTAACCGTACAGATCTAGTGTAGCCCTGATTATTTTTAGTCATAACAGCTGTTGATTGGCCTAGTTTTGAAGGCGTTGAGAAGTTGTGCAGCAAGTGCTCAAATTGCGTTACAGTTTATATTTGACTAGCACGTTTTCTACACAACAGTGTCTACAGAGATATGGATATGAAATACCTTCTTTATCACAACGAAGGAACAACCATAAAAGACAATATGCTAAACAGTTCATCAGAAGGGCATTATTTTGCTTAAAATGAGAGTATGTGTGTGTCAAACAAAAACATATCCATTTGTCATTTTCCAGCTAAATTCTCATTACCGCAAGGCAAAAAATGATCTCATTCTCATTAGCGTTAATCTGCCTCAACTGTAATTCACATACTGTGCAGTTTGCCTACTATATACTGTAGCAACAGTATATGCTACTATGTACATAGTCTAGGAGAGACGTGTGCACTAGCATAAGGGCGAGAGACAAGTACACAAGTACAGAATGAGAAGTAGAAAAGAAAAATACATCACAGATCATTCTCACCATTCCATCCACCAGCGCCAGCCCAAGACCATGAGGTCCTTTCATCAGCTCTACGGTGAACACATCATCTCGATCATCCTCATCTTCCTCTGTTCTTTGGTCTTTATTTCCTGCGATGCCATTCTCTACTGAGAAAACTAAATCAAACACATCACATTATCAGCTCAGGGTCTTCTCTAGTTCAGAAGCACAAGCAAATCAAATGTCACTGAATTTCCAGGTCATACATCACCTCATATTCAGAAAGAAGAAATTATATTTAGCATGAAGAACATGAAAGTTGTTTTTAGGATTATGAAGATCACTATAATTGTGATTATTTCATGACAGTCAGAATGAAATCAGAATTGAAGGTCCTATTGGAAAAATCCAAATCTCCCCATAAACAAGTCAACTGACAGATGCCGATTTTCACAGCAGGTTTGGTTTGTCATAAACATCAGTCAGTTCTGCATATTGCATATGATACGCAAGTATGAACACTGATTTTATGACATCTTTTCATGTTCCCATAAAGATCTTCTGCTCTGGGCTGGTGGAAACACAGGGTTTTCCTCCAGCGCTCGGCCAAGGGTTTTCCCCCAGCGCTCGGCCCCCCGGCCAGCGTCCTGAACAATGCCCGTCCCGATTAAGATTCCAGCCAGCAAGCCAACTGTAAATTCCCATGATCCTTTATCCACTGCTCTTTTTTCTCCTGACATCACCACCTCTCTGTAATTCCTGAACCAGATTATAGGATTTGTGCCACAACCAAAAAAAGCAGAGTCCCTTGATAAGGAAAATCCACACTAGTCTTTAGAAAGACGAGGCGGGAAACCAATGGGAACAGGATGCCACATGTAGAGCTTTACCACTCTTAATCTATATGTATTTTAAATGTACAAATGTCCATATTACTGTACGTTTGAGTGTAGAAATGATTTTAGTTCATACTGTACTTTATTTTATAACAGTTTCAGCTCTACATTCTGACTGAACTGCATTTGAAGCTGCCAATTTGCTTGGCGGCATAAAGAGTCATACAGTTGAAAACATATACTCATTGTTTCTTGTGAATGTGCATCAGATATCTACGCAAAGTCAAGATTATTTAGGAATGACGTTTTTTTGTTGCTTCATAAAATTGGGTTTCAACCACTGGAGTCAGAAGGATTACTTTTATGATGCTTTTATGACCTTTTTGGAGCTTGACTGTTTTGGTGGAATGGAATTTCAGTGGAGGGATAGAGATCTCTCAGGTTTCATTAAAACTACCTTAAAATTGTGTTTCAAAAATGAACAAAAGTCTTATGGGTTTGGAACGACGGGGTGAATAAATGGTGACAATTTTCATTTTTGGGTGAACTATGCTTTTAATCTTATGAATTACGCTTACACGACTTATAATTTTTTTGTTATAATTATATATGATGTTGCAATTATACTGAATATTGGCATCATTCATCTTACTCTTGCAGCTGCTGTATTATAAATGCAAAAACGTTACTGAAGGCTGTGTGCCACAGTTAAAATAAATTCACTATTTTACCATGGTTAAAAAAACATGCTAATATATATATTTTTTTCAAGTTTATCATGTTGTTAAAAAGCTGTGTGCCACAGTTAAAATAAATTCACTATTTTACCATGGTTAAAAAAACATGCTAATATTTTTTTTTTTTTTCAAGTTTATCATGTTGTTAAAACAACTTTTTACCAGTATAATTTCCTTGTACTTTTGTACTTCGTACAAGTACAACTATATATTAAGTTGAAGTCTAACTCTTTTCCTATACAAATTCTTCCATCCAAAAACATAAACCCCCCCCAAACATACCATGGTATTACCATGTGGGTTTTTTTTTTTTTTTTGACATGCACAATGGTTTTCCCAGGGTATATTCTCTGAAGTACCATGGTATATGAAAATGGCAGTCATCCATTAGTATGGAATTATCATCACTGAACCATAGTACTATTTGCATACTTTGAAAGATGAAAACATGAAAGATTTGTGTTTATTGCTTTCCAGTGCTGTAAAAATGTATGATCCGTTTTATGATTTCATCATGGAAATCATTTCTCGTCATTGATGAAACAGCAAGAGTTATTATTGTTTTCCTACAAATGTCTCTACAATAGATTTTAGAGAGCTTCATCTTGGGAGTCATATTTAGGCCAAGGCATCATTTTGATTGCTTCATTTCCAATAACGATTCATTTAGTAATTCTAAGTAAGAAATAAAGTGCTCAGGAATGCCAATTCTGAATATTCACCTGATCCCAACACCAGTTTCAAAGACTCACTCTTGAACCCTTGAACACTCTTGAAGTTCTACAGTGACCTCATCTGACCTTTGCTCATTGTATAAATATATTATGTGTGGGAGAGCATTCTGGAGAGGAGGAGGGCTGGTTTCCTCGTGCAGCCAGAGCACACAAACCCAACTCCACATCAACACCAGCACCTCCCATACGCCTCCAAAGACAATACACCCTGCCTTTGAAATCAGGGAACACGCTATGGGATGAACATGAGATATTTCTCAGAGTACAGCTGACAAACAAACAGAAGATGACTAGTAGTAGTGCTCAAGTAGGTTTAAATCTTTGTAAAACTATATGCATATGCAAGAAACATTGTATTTTCCCATTTTTTGTTTTTCACCAGAATCTGGTGGAGAGAAGCAGATTAACGTATGTTTTGGTGTCTGCTTGGTCATGGTGAAGTGATGTTACCTTTCCTGTGCTGGCGTACCGTCTGCTGGGCCGCCCCCTCCAGCAGACTGGCTTCAAGTTCGGCTTGGTCAAGACTCTGAGGGGTGTTGGGAGGCGTCAGCAGGCAGGAGGGGTCGAGAGCCAGACTTTTGTGGTAGCCCAGGTCTGTATTCCCAGACAGGCTGTTTTGGAGCTCCAGGCACTTGAGTTTCTGGGTCAGGATGGCCTCACACGAGCTCAAGTTACTGTGAGACCCCCGAAACTGAGGTGGTGTCATGCTGACATGTTGGTGATCCTTTGACTTTGAGTCTTGGCAGGTGATTGGTTCAGATGCTGTCTCTTCTGTCAAGTTACTGCAGGAGCCCTGAATGCATCCGAAATGTAAAAAATAATTATCAGCCCGTATTTCAGGTCATTTCATTTATTTGTATAGCACTTTTCACAATACACAACATTTCAAAGCAGCTTTATAGAAAGTCATGCAGTTAATAATGCATTAGCGCTTTACCATAGAGCAAGTTTTAGGGCTGGGCGATATGACAACAAATAACAATTATTAGAGGGATCCTTCAGATTTAGATCTGGCTATATTGTATTTATAGTGTTGTCTAGTGGAGATATCAGAGAGTGCTGAAGCGACTCGGATACACGTCTGAGCGTTCAAAGATTTTAATATTGGTCAGTTCTGTTCTATTAAGAGATTTAAATGTTGGTAGATTTTGTTCTATTAAAGGGATAGTTCACCCAAAAATGAAAATTCTGTCATTAATTACTCAACCTCATGTCGTTCCAAACCTGTAAGACATACGTTCATCTCCGGAACACAAATTAAGATATTTCTGATGAAATGTGAGAGCTCTCAGACCCTGTATAGACAGCAATACAACTGTAATGTTCCCAGGTCCAGAAACGTAGTAAGGACATCGGTAAAACGGTCCATGTGTCATCAGTGGCTCAACTTCAGTTTTGTGCTCCAGATAAAAAATGCTGCTGGGCAGGATTAGAGGAGGATGGTTGTCGAAACTTTCCAGGATATTAGCTAAGAGAAAAAAAACATTTTTGTTGTCAAGCACTCAGGCAGAGGAACAGATAATCTCAGTAAACTAACGACATCACTTGAGCCTAATCTTTTAAAATAAATTAAACAATCAATCACTTCACAATATGTTTAAAAACAGAAAAGGTTCTTTATACTGACAAAGCTGTTGGTATAATAGATTTGGAAATGACAATGGTTAAATATTGGACATTGTATCATTCAGTTACAGGATGAAGTGTGTGTGAATTCATATTTGGGCTCACAGGTATTGAGGGCAGCCGCTGAATCCTCTGGAGATGGCGTCCAGCACGGAGGGCATGTCAGAGCTGTGTTGTACTCTCTCAGCATGTGATGCAGCTGTGCAGGGTTCAGATGAACAAACTCAGCTCTCAGAGTGGACCATGAAGCCTGTAAACACATATATAGATGCATAGAAGAATGAATCTGCAAGGGGCCTGGTTGTGATTGGGTCAAAAATTCACACATAAAACTAGTTTTTGGGATAAACTGTACTGAGCTCAGTGAGTAATGGCAATTTCAAATCACTCCATGCACAGATTTCTCAGCATGGCTAACTCTATTCAGGATATAAGCATTGAACGTAAGTGTTGGTGCAAACCTGCTATCAGTTGGTGTGAACATTCACAGATCACACAAATCAATTTAGATGAAAGCTGTGTATAGTCTATATAACAATGACATGCCATGTTCTCTAATAATATCACCTAAAGGGAGTATGTACAAGGAAAAAACCAAAGGACCTAAGACTGAGCCTTGTGGAATACCCTTCTTTAGCATCGGAGCATCACATTTTACACAGTCACATTTTCACAAACTAACTGGTAGAATCTAAAGTAGGATAGTGCCTGTTTAGAAATGTTTACACAATATAGAATATTGTTGTGTTCTATATCGTCAAAAGTGGCACTAAGTTCAAGTGAAACAAGCAGAGAAATGCAACTCTGGTCAAATATCATGTAGTCTCAGTTCATTTCTATGCAATAATGATAATAATAGGGCGGACACACCTGTTTCTAGTATTTTTGATAAAGAATTTTAAATAGGTATACAATTATTTTGCAAGGCAAACCTGCTATCAGTTGGTGTGAACATTCACAGATCACACAAATCAATTTAGATGAAAGCTGTGTATAGTCTATATAACAATGACATGCCATGTTCTCTAATAATATCACCTAAAGGGAGTATGTACAAGGAAAAAACCAAAGGACCTAAGACTGAGCCTTGTGGAATACCCTTCTTTAGCATCGGAGCATCACATTTTACACAGTCACATTTTCACAAACTAACTGGTAGAATCTAAAGTAGGATAGTGCCTGTTTAGAAATGTTTACACAATATAGAATATTGTTGTGTTCTATATCGTCAAAAGTGGCACTAAGTTCAAGTAAAACAAGCAGAGAAATGCAACTCTGGTCAAATATCATGTAGTCTCAGTTCATTTCTATGCAGTAATGATAATAATAGGGCGGACACACCTGTTTCTAGTATTTTTGATAAAGAATTTTAAATAGGTATACAATTATTAATTTTGCAAGGGTACATTATATCTGACAACACATGCCTTGCTTTGACAAGCAAACTCTATTCTCGAACAAGCAAAACATAATTAAAATACCACAAAGGAAATACAGCCAAAACACTTAAACAAAGGAGAACTCCCCAAACAACACTCAACATTTATGTTTTCATTCTCCTTCAGTGGTGTCTTAAGAATAGCCGATCTTAATAACAGAGTAGTGTTTTCCTCTGTGTCATTTTGAATCCAGAACAAAACAACATCCAGAACTTGTATGTAATTAAACCAGTCTCTTCACAAAATTTAGGAAACAGCAGCTGGGAATGAACATCATACAAACTCACAACTCAATATGTAAGACAATCTTTTAAGGGTTGCGTACATTTTACAGATAATTGCATTTACCAATTACATATACATCTAAGTAATGAAATGGTCTAGGATGAATGTAGTGGGAAAGTTTTAGCTGATGCATAGACATTTTTGAGAAAAGCCTCAAACATGTGATGGGTGGTGTCACATAAGTCTGGAAAAGCTGTGAGACAGACTGAAGTCAAAACACAGTCATGCTGTTGCTTTCAACCATGTGCATTAGAAGAATGATAAATATTTAATGAAGTCAGGTCTGATATAAGGTACCTGTTTTACTGATCTGACACAAGTTTTGAGTATAACTGGAATATAAAAAGGATATAAAAGTACCCAATCCCATGAGTATAGCAGTTCTAGATTTTGGATACATCAAATTTCAGATGTTCCTCCTGAGCTTCCTTAAACATAGAAACAAATGAGACAATTGACAATGAATGTGGATAGCAGGCCAGATCATCTTGAATGAATTTGAAGAGAAATGTTTAAGATCTCTGATTTTGTTTGCAGACTTGACAAACCTAAGAGCACAGTCTGAGACACTGTTGAGGGACACATTTACTGGATTGTTTTCTTAAGCAAATGTCTATATTTACTTTTCATTTGATCTCATTGCTGTCTAAAAGAAATAACTGAGACATTAAGGATATGTCATGTTGTGATTTTTCTTTGCTATGGACACCCACAAGCAACAGTCTGGGCTGAAGAGTCCGAATGGCTGTCCCAGAATGGATGTAAAAGGGGAAAAGACATCTGAAACTATGTGCAGAAATGGTTGTTTTACAAACCACAAACTGTGACCTCATGCCATGGGTGGAACCTTAACAACCAGTCTCCTGGTAACTGTGAAATGCCACCATTGCTTGTTGACGGGATAGAGGAAGTTAACATTCAGTAATTGCACACTGGATGATCCTGACAGACATATGTGGTCTCATTTGTCTCGACAAGTGCTACATGTGCTAATATTATTAGCTAGAACAGTACAGTTCCTCAAGACAAACTTTAATGTTGGCTAAAGTTGTAGAGAACTTTAAAATAGTTTTATTGAAAAAACCTTGAAGTCTGAAGGTTAAATCACCCTTGTGTAGTCTATTTAAGATCTATACAGCATTATGGTTGAGGTAGATTTAGCGATTGCTAAATTGCTAAAACTCAGTGTTCTGAGTAGTTGGTAGGGTGTGCTAGGCTGTTGCTAACATTCTTATAGCCAATTGCTAAAATGTTCCGAGTTGTAGAGTGTTGTGTTGTATTACTATATGACTGCTAAGCAGTTACTGTGGTAGCTTTAGGCTACGATTACACTGATTTACACTACTTTTGCTACGGTTACGCCTGTCGTTTACACTACTCTGGCGTTTTCAACCCTCGAAAACGGAGACTTTCGAAAACGCTGCAGAACCCATTTTGGTTTGAAAACTCTGGGGTTGCGTTTCAGTGTAAACGGAGCAAAACACACACACACACACACACGGTCTAGATGCAAACGTTCAAATATTTAAATTCACCTGAAGCTCAAATCGGATCTGAAAAGCTTGCGTATGCATATGATCAGACCTCCACGCAGCTCCTGTTCTACCCTACATTAATAATCATCTTGCATACTATGTTAGAAATGGCTGAAGGACTGTACTGAGTTTGGTGAATTAGAGTCTGTCATTTTAATAACAGAGAAACACCCTTAATTCTATTGGGACTGAAATGCTACTTTAGAAAAACTCACTTCATTTACAGTTTCACACTGTTAAAAGTGCATTTATGGATGACGGCAGAATGTAAGATAAATAAACAGAGCGGTCATGTGAGAGTGAGTCATGTATGTGTTTGTTTGGAGCGAGTTTAAAGTAAACTCAGCTCACTCAAGACAGTGAGATCACACTAGCCCCTCCCACCCAGAGCTGTAATGCGGCTCTCGCGTCTGCTGTGTGACACTCTGACAGCTTAAGAGCCTTAAAGGTCAAAGTTCACCTACTGAGACCAAGAGCCACGGCCACCAGCTGAACGACAGTCAGACTCAACTGCCGTGAGCCGCTTCACGAGACCTGTAAACCCCCTACGGCACAGGATGAGTTTGGGTGGTGTGCAGTAAATTTTGTACTGTCCTCTGTTATTGTGCCTTTGTTTTATGGTATGATAAGCTAAGAGAAACTCATTTCCTTATGGACAAAAGACTAAACAATGCATTCCCCACTATCAATGGCTTCTCAAGGAAGTTAACAGGTTTAGGACCAGACAAACAGCTGGTTTGAGTTCTTCTATTTCCTGTTCATCCAGGCACTAAAGTCTCTCCTGCTTGCGGCGCGCCGTCTACATTGTGATTTACAAAGTGATTCAACTTTGATGACTGAGCTGAATAATGCATATTATTTAGGATTATATGACAGACAGACCGTTCGCGGATGAATCCATCGGCATGTTCTGACAAGCTCAACGGGGTTTTATTTATGTGATGTACGGAAAAATGGCATGACTCAAGATGTAAATATGACCTTTGTCATGAGATTCGTGCTATCATGCGGTTTTATTGAATTAACCTGATACCTCAGGCAATGCTGTTGGCTTATGAAACAGGTTTGGTCAGCGATTCTTGAAACATCACAACATTTTTATAGTCCTAGTCACTGTTTGATGACCAATAAAAGGGCTTTATCAGGATTCCTATAACTGATATTCACACCTGTCCAATCAGCAGTCAAAAACAAGTTATTCATCAAAGGGAAATTGAACAGAAAATGCAGGGATGTTCTAACACCATTTTTGACACACCAAGTACAGTACGAGATTTCTTTTGGTAGTCATCCATACTCAGGGTTCCCACACTTCATGACCAATGTATTTTCTCTCTAGTAAATTGTGATCATCTGATAAGTGCATTTAAAAATGATGAATCATTTATACTGATTTGTGAACTGGTTTGACTAATTCAATAAAAGCAATTCAAGTAAACACTATGGCTTTGGCTTGCAAGCAACTTTTACTCTACACAAAAGCAATATCTAACTGATGGAATATTTCAGAGTATAACAACAAAAATGTATAGGTAACACGTTACAATAAGGATCCATTTGTTGACATTAGATAACTACATAAGTTAACATGAACTAACAATGACAAATAAGAGGTGGAGGTACTGGTTTGCTTATCTCTAATGATTGGAAATGTAATCCTTTACCATCTTTGTGCATCAACAGCTCCTTTGAATCTCATTCAGTTACTATTACCTATCCAGTCTGTAGTTGTTTATCGACCCCCAGGAGATCACTTCCTCCTCACTCTTAACCTCAACATGGTTCTTGACACAACACATACCCCTCCACATGTCATCTTTCGACATAACCTACGCTCACTTTCAACCTCCCGGCTATCTGCTATGGTTTCATCTTCGCTTCCTTCACCTAAACTGTTAGCATCTTTTTATGCTAACAGTGCTACTGATACTTTCTGCTCCACTCTTACGTCTTGTTTAGACACTGTCTGCCCCTTGTCTTCCAGAGCAGCCCGTACCACCCCTTCTGCCCCTTGTCTATCTGATGTTCTCCGCGAACATCGTTCTAAGCTCAGGGCTGCTGACGCAATGCATTTGAATGCAATGAAACAAAATTCTCATCAATCAATCAATCTTCTCATTAGGATGCATTATTAATCTTAATGGTCTTAAAAACGTAAAGGCTTCAATACTGTCTTCAAAATATCCATTTACAAAATGTACAAATATTGTTATTATTATGGCAATTTGCTCTGCTGTGCGTTTATTAAATTGAATGTTGTTTTTATTCTGTATAGTTAAGTGTTTTTTGTTTTTTTTTGGTGCAAGAGCATTTTATTGTGTATGAGTACATGAGCATGGCAGCAGAATTGCAGAATAAAGGCACATCTCTAGTGCAATACATTTGTAAATACTTTGTATTTGTATCTGTGTAAGCATTTGTGAAGCAGTTCAAAGGGATTCTGACCTGCAGTAGGGTCTCCTTGGGAGTTGCGAGCAGGTTGACGGCAGAAGAGAGTCTCTGGAAGAAGTCAGCAGCCAGATCTCCCATGCCAATGCTCTGAATCCAGTCCATCAGCAAATCCAGATTGGCCCGGATCTGCACTCCTCTAGACCACTGGTAGAAGCCACCTCCAGACCCTTAAAAACATCCATATCAATATTTATTCAGAAGTCTCAATCAGTGCAAGAGGTAGCATGTTATTCATTATAGTTTTGCAGTAATTGTCAAAAGTCACTATCTCACAAAAAGTCAAAAGCTCAATTCAAACTAAAACATTTTGTCATAAATTTGTCCAGCTCTAGCAGACTGTTAGTCTATACAGACTAGCAGACTGTTTTAATGAAACAAGTCCTCAGAAGGACCTTCAGTGCATGTGCTCACCTCTCTCCATGAGCGTGTTGAAGAGCGAGGCGTTGGTGAAGAAGAACAGGTAGGTCAGCAGTTGAGATGTGATCTCGCTGTGCACCTGGAAAGTGTTGAGCAGGTGCAGTGCCTCCTTCAGGACAAGGATCATGCGACACTGAAGACTGGAGTAATGATGCTGAAAATTGAGAAATAAATTACATTTTAAAATATATTCAAATAGAAAACAATTGTTGTAAATTGTAATAATATTTCAAAATATTACTGTTTTACTGTATTTCTGATCAAGTAAAATGCAGCCTTGGTGAGCATTAAAAAAATCTTACCACTCCAAACTTTAGTGTGGCAGTGTATATGTATCAATATCGGAATATATATTTATATTTATAAATCCTGAATGTTTAGCTGAATACATAATATGTAACTCTAAAAATCTGTAAGGATTCTGTAAACAAATAAGACCAAGCAGATAAACTGTGCCAGACGGGAACTCAGGCAAGGCTGAGAGACTAGCGGGAATGTATTTTTATCACAGAGTTCACAAAAACACAGCATACTGATCCAAAACCCTGAAATAAAGGAACAAAATCATACAGCATTCATCAGGAAGTTGGTTCTTCTAAAAGTTCTGGCAAGAGATTATATGACCATCCACTGCAAATGAAACATCAGATTTCAAACTAAAGGTGTGGCCACATTTGCAGAATACCAATATTAAACAGGCAAAAAAACACTATTGCATGAATTTTATTTGCAAGCCTGAAATACACTAGAACTCTTATTTTGAAATGTATAGGCTCTACTTTTTAAGTCTCTGCTATGCTGACTGATCATTTAAACGGATGCGGGTGATGAAAATATGCACTCTTACGATTGTCTTAAAATATTCACACCATAAAGTAAACATTGCCATAAATCATCAACAGTCGATCATAAGCAATTGGCGTAAATGTGCAGTTTTTGTTGATTGCGAACGGCTCTGAAACATTGAGTCTGTAGAAAGCGCAACAGCGCTACATTTTTACTTTAAAATGTGCATTGCTCATATTTATTTAATTAAATCATAGCCTTTTCAAGTTTAATAACATTAGGCAGTTTTGCAATAAAATATGCACTCTTACGATTGTCTTAAAATATTCACACCATAAAGTAAACATTGCCATAAATCATCAACAGTCGATCATAAGCAATTTGCATAAATGTGCATTTTTTGTTGATTGCGAACGCCTCTGAAACATTGAGTCTGTAGAAAGCGCAACAGCGCTACATTTTTACTTTAAAATGTGCATTGCTCATATTTATTTAATTAAATCATAGCCTTTTCAAGTTTAATAACATTAGGCAGTTTTGCAATTTCTGTTCTTCAATCCCCAAATTAAAGACCTCTTAAAATAATTAAAGGGGTCATATATGCAAATATACAACAGAGAGAGAAGTAAATTTAGCGTTTTTATTTCCAACATGCGCTCATTCATGGCTGTATTATTTAATTAATGCAAAGTTACGTCTTTATTGGGAGAGGATTTGACGGCAACAGCGCTACATTTTTACTTTAAAATGTGCATTGCTCATATTTATTTAATTAAATCATAGCCTTTTCAAGTTTAATAACATTAGGCAGTTTTGCAATTTCTGTTCTTCAATCCCCAAATTAAAGACCTCTTAAAATAATTAAGAGATTTTGTATACAATTTAAGATATTTAAGACTTAAATTTCCTAAAACTGAGGGACTTTTTTTGTCGCAAATGCGAGTGAAATGCTGAAATTTTGGTGAAAATAAGGTTCTTTGTCTATTGTCAATAGTGAAGTGATGTATGAAATGGCTCACCATCACTATGACCATCCATTGCGAATAAAAATTTATTTCAATGTAAAGGTGCGATTACAACTAGTGATCGACCGATATTGATATTTTATAACCGATACCGATACCAATTATTTGCGTGTTTATGTGCCCGATAACCGATATGCATAACCGATATTTATTTACTGTTATAAAGTAAATAAATGACTGAGTTAAGTAAGTCCAAACTTCACTTTGGTTTTTCCTCCTTTCAGTCATCTTAAAAAAAAATAAAGTGTTGAAAATTACCAGTCTTTCATGTTAAATTCAATCTTCATATTACAATAAAAACACATTTTATTTAAAGCATCAGCAGCAACACTAATATTAACAATAAGCAAAATAAATGTAGAAGGTCTAATGTTT
>NW_015644654.1:126243-143057 GCF_001515625.1 Sinocyclocheilus rhinocerous | reverse complement strand
CGCCGTTGTTGTTGTCTCCCCTCCCCTCAGACGCCGTGGTGCAATGGCGATCCTGCGTGCAATTCTCAAAACATCCACAAGATGGCGGCGTTTATCGGTGAATCCGATATTACAAAACCGATATCCGATTATTGTAAAATGCTTAAATATCGGGGGAAAATATCGGTAAATCGATATATCGGTCGATCTCTAGTTACAACTGCAAAATTTTGTGAGCAAAAAAAAAAGGCTATTGTCTGTTGTCAATAGTGTAGAAATCTAAGAAGCACAGCTCACACAGAAGTCACAAAAGTCAAACCAAGCAGCAAATCTGTGACCAATCCGAACATGTTGCGCAATCTGCATGGGGACATTTTTCGCCCTTACACAAAATTGCCAATCGCATGGATTCCGATTGAAATGACTGGATTTTGTGCATGCAAATTCTTTAAACATGGGTAAATGTGTGTGTAAATGACACACACACACTGCCAATTTGTCAGGGCACAGCAAAGGTTAATGAAGCCGAAACAAGTGCTTCACACTCTATGCACTTCAGCCATATGATGTCATTGAGAAACTAACCAGAGCCAAAGGTCCCGCCCCCATGACTCATCACTGATTAACACATTCTTGCCTTTATGTCACAGCCATGACATCGTAGCATTTATTATCATGACTAAGAGATGCCTGGATCCCACCATTCACAGCAAATGATATACAACCGAAATATCTAAATGCTATGCTGAAATCCGTTTGAATAGAAAAGCAGTTTATGCTTTTTTTTGTTTAATGATCCGTATGCTCCAATCACCTTACACAGTCTGACATCTGTCAGTCTGGCTTCTTCAAAGAGATGTACATGCTAATGCTTCAGAAACTAAACTCCATGCAACTGTAAACTTCCTGAAAGGCATTCTGACTGCTTTAACTGGACACTCCTCTCCCTTTCTGGTGACGAGAACAGAATATTTCCTGCTCAGGAAACAGATGAACTCTGAGTCCAAATGTGGAGGTCCACAGCTGCTTCCCCGTCAGGCAGAGGATGGGTAACTACGGCCTTCCTGTCTGCTCTACTGACAGTCCTCTTAACCCCTCATATGCCAGTTGTTTTATAGGACAGGACTGGAGCGACTGAACTGTGAAAGACGCAACCGTTCCATTTACTATTTATCCACAAAGTTAATCTGCAACAGATGCGTCACATATTTGGAATTTCTTGTCTCTAACTAGCCCAGATTTCAAGGTGACTTCATCACCTGCAGGATTTTCTGCACCACTGAACTGATGTAACTCTGACATAATGCAATAGAGAATGATTTACATGATGTTTTCTTAAGTGTTATTTTACCACTGTTTATATACTATTATACAGTAGTATTTATTTTTAATTAGCTTTTATTTTAATATTGTAATTTTTTTATTTCAATATTAGCTTAGTAATGCTGTTATGTGCATTTTTCATTTTTATAATTTTTAATATATTTCTGTTTAGCATTAAATTATAGTTATTTCAGTTTTAGTATTAGTAAATTCAGTACTTACTAAAGTACTTAAAAAGTTTCCTTAAGTGTTATTTTACCACTGTTTATATACTATTATACAGTAGTATTTATTTTTAATTAGCTTTTATTTTAATATCGTCATTTTTTAATTTCAATATTAGCTTAGTAATGTTGTTATGTGCATTTTTCACTTTTATAATTTTTTATATATTTCTGTTTAGCATTAAATTATAGTTATTTCAGTTTTAGTATTAGTAAATTCAGTACTTACTAAAGTACTTAAAAAGTTTCCTTAAGTGTTATTTTACCACTGTTTATATACTATTATATAGTAGTATTTATTTTTAATTAGCTTTTATTTTAATATCGTCATTTTTTTATTTCAATATTAGCTTAGTAATGTTGTTATGTGCATTTTTCACTTTTATAATTTTTTATATATTTCTGTTTAGCATTAAATTATAGTTATTTCAGTTTTAGTATTAGTAAATTCAGTACTTACTAAAGTACTTCGGTTATTTTATTTAAACATGACATGTTTTTTTTAAGTTAGTTTTTTATTATATGAATTATTTACATGTTATTTAATAACAGCTCTGGTTTCCTCAAAGGTTCCCAAGGAGGCACATCAAACATTAAAGGAATAGTTCATTAGAAACTAAACAATTCTCCTTATGTTGTTATGTTATGGAGAAAATAACAATGAACAGAAAATGACAATTTCAGTCTGATTGAACTATGTCTTTAAGACATTTATCAAGGACAACAACAGACAAATCCAGCAAGAAAATAAATGTTGTCGACATCGTGTTCCAAAACATTCCACGCTCGTCTGAGAGAGGCAGGGATTTGTCATTAACTTAAGCCTTGAGAAAATACACTGTTAATGTGTTTGTTTTTGATTCTTTGGGAGGAGAGGACAAGTTATCTCGCTCACCAATAGCTATGGCCAATCCCTATGTCTCCACTGCCTTGTTATGACTTTATTTTGGCTTACAGACTGGAAGCACAGAATGGTGTTTACACAGTTATGTCCCGTTTCACATATTTTACATCTTTTAGGGCTATGAGGAACATATTTAATGTAATATAAACATTACTTTGAGGCTTAATACTATAGAAAAGCACTAAAGGTTTTTCAGTTAGTGTTTTCAGCTTGTTTATTTTCTTATAAAAATACAGCATGCAGTTGCACCAAACAATGGTATAACCATCATTCGATGTAAATTGTGATAATCATAATTAATAATCGCAATTACAATTGGTTACACTTTATTTCGATAGTCCACTTTAGACATTCTATTAACTATAAGTAACTTTGTAAATACATGTCAACTACATGTCAACTAATTCTCATTAATTTGCAACTACATGTCTACTAACTCTCAGAGTAGACTGTTAGGGTAGGTTTAGGGTTAGTAGAATAAGTTGACAAAGAAAGTGTTAGAAGATATTAAGCAGACAGTCTACTAATACTCTACTAACTGCTAGTTGACATGTAGTTGCAAAGTTACTTACTGTTAATAGAATGTCTTAAGTGGACTATCGAAATAAGGTGTTACCTTACAATTTCAAGGGAATAATCGACAATTATGATTTTTGTTATAATCGTGCAGCCCTATTACCTATCAAGAACAATTACTAAAAGGTTATACTTTTAGTAGTAAAATACAAAATATATAACATAACCACACAAAATATTTAAATAATAGAATCAATAGATAGACATAATGGTCTTTAATGTACTTACTTTAGTGAGATAGTAGACACACTGCTGGAAGGTGAACATGATGACTTCCTCTAGGACAGTCATGGCCTCCTCGCTGGCAGCTCGTGTGGACTGGATCTGACAATCCATTGATTCTGAGCCGATGAAGACATGATATTATTGCACATTCACAAAAGACCTCAAGAACCAGCATTCTTTTGTTCTGAACCAATAACTACAGCAATGAGCCGAAGAGACCGTGTGTCACAGTGATCTAACACATATTTAGTGTAATTTAGGACAACACAGAGGGAAGGCTGGTACCTTTGTCCATTTCCTGTCTGTCCTGCTGTCTCCACGTTAAGAGAAGGGGGACCTCATGATGGATGAAGTGCAGCAGCTCAATGGAGTTGGACATCCACAGCACTAGCGGCTGCAGGCCTGAGATCAGATCCTTGATGTTCAACACATGCTGTTCTGCTGACATATCACTGGTGCTTCTGTAGCATAGAGAGCACAATGTTGACGTTATCAAAACACAGACTCGTGTTAATTTGATTCATCCATCCATCCATCCATCCATCACTCAGTCTGCCTATCCAACAAACCAATCATCCATTCTTTATCAGACCAACCAACCATTGATTCTCCAAACCAGCCAACCATTTGTCCAGCTATATATTTTTTTTGTCCAAACAAACAAACAACCATCCGTCTAACCAACCATCCTTATATCTAAAGAACCATCCATTTACCTGTCTAACCAATCAACCATTGACCTAAAAAACCATCCCTTGATCTGTCTGACTAACCATCTATACATCAAAATATCTGTACATCCAACCAACCAGACATCTGTCTATAAACACCTGTCTATAAGCTGGTCCAAACATACATTTATCTAACCAACCATCCTTCTACCTTTTTGCCTGTCAGTCTAAATATCTGCCAATACAACCAATCAACCAACAATTTACCTCTGTAACTTTTTTGATTATATGTCTGTCTAACCAACCAAGCAACCATCTTTCTATCTAACCAACAATCTATCAAAACCTATCAGAATTTCTGTCCACCCAACCAACTAACCAATCATCTATCTAACCAGCCATCCATCAATCAACCTGTCTGTCTGTCTACATGTCTGTCCAACCAACAAACCAATCACCATATCATCATATAACCATTTACGTATCTGTCTATCCAAACATCCATCTATTAATTTTTCTGTCTAACCAACAAACCAACCAACCAACCAATTTACCATTGATCTAAACAATCATCCCTTGATCTGACTACCCAACCAACAATCAGTCTATCCATCAAGATATCTGTCCATCCAACCAACTAATCAACCATCTATCTATAATCTAAACACCAATCTATAAGCTTGTCCAACCAAACAAACCATACATCTCTCCGTTTGTTTAACAAACCACGGATCTACCAAGTCTTTAAGTCTAAATATCTATCCAAACAACCAACCAACCATCCATCTCTCTATCCATTTATTTATTCATTTGTCCAAAAAACTATCCATCTTTCTTTCTAACCAACCATCTATCTGTCTATCCATCAAAAATTCTGTCCATCCAACCAACTAACCAACCATTTGCCTGTCTATATACACCTATTTATTTGGTCTATCCAACAAATCGCCCAGCTGCACATTTATCATTTTGTCTGTCTAACCAACCTACATCCATCCATCAACCTTTCAGTCTGTCTCCATGTCTGTCCAACCAACAAACCAATCACCAACCATCCATCTAACCATTTATGTATCTGTCTGACCAACCATCCGTCCATCCACTAATTTGCCTGTCCAACCAACCAATCACTAACCATCATCTAACCATTTATGTATCTGTCTGTCCAACTGTCCATTCATTCATTCATCCATCCAATTATCCAAACATATGTCTGTCTAAAAGTCCAACCAACCATCCTAACAACTAACTAAATCAGACAAAGAAAAGCTGATTTAGCTTGGTGCAATGGTGTCACTGGCTTCACAACCTTCTATACCTAAACGCTTGCAAAACCTTTTCTATCTTTTTACTTCTATACTTTGAATAGCCCCGAAAAGAAGCAAGCAAGCCATAATCAAAAATGTTGAGGTTAATTTTCCCCCCCTTTAGTACTTCCATTCTAACCACTAATCTGTATACCTCACCACAATATGGAGGGAAAAGATAAAAAATCAGGATGTGGACTAAGCAGAAAACCAACTGATAGAAAATGCCAGCTCTCTGCTAGCCAAATCTACAATTTAAACATGAGACAATCAGAGCCTGAACCACTTTAACACTGCTGTCTCTCTGCAGACAGATTTATTACTGGACACTTCCAACAGTTAATGACATGCTCAAGTGGCCCTGTCTCGGGTCATGATTGGGCGCCACAGAGAAAACAAAAGTGAATTGAACACACATAGCACCATGGGTGATAATGCTCTTATTTCAGAGAGGCGTGTGAAAGAAGAATGGTTGCAGAAAGATATAAGCTCTCTCACATGTCTGGCTGCAGAGCTGCGAGTTCTTTTGTTCTTTCCTGTAGTGGAGGAAAAAAAACATCTCAGAAGTGCAGATCAGTTTAAGTGTGCCACAACATTTAATCTCTGACGACAACAATTACCCATTTCAGCTAGCCAAAAGGGGTGTCAAACAGGACATGCTCTTGTCCTTTAAATAGCATCATATGGACATCATAGACTTTGATATACCATAGTACTAAATGACTACTACCATGGTATACTCCAAGGTACTTTCTTATAATGGCATGGTGCTTTTCTTGTTAATGGTATTGTTGGCTGCTATTTGTACTCCCACTCACCCACATGGTGAGCTGGATCTGATTAGCGATAGAGAGCAGCAATTTCCGGAGGTGAACCAACTCAAAGTTGGTGGCGGAGTGCTGAATGCACAGACAGAGCAGAAAGGCTGGAGTAAGTTTGGGTTCTTCCCCTCCTGGGTCCACCATACTGAGAATCTTCTCCAAGACTTGATCTTCGTGCTGCACCTGATAGGACAGCGACACCACCCTGCCGTCCAAGTCCCTCCAGCGGGCGGCCATTTTTTGAGTCCTCCTCCTCCTGACGGATGTTCCACACAGATTACAGGGTGACGCTGTGGTAGAAGGACACAGCGTGGCCATCCAGGATGGGGTCTGAAAGGCTCCTGAGGCCGTAGGGTCCTTGAACATAAAGAGATAGTGCTGACCGAGCCCCACCAGGTCCCCTGGACACAACTCAACCTCGTCATCAAGGGGGATGCCGTTGTGCGTAACACATGCACTGTGGAGGGGTCTGAGCATGCTTTGCATCTTGCTACTTCCCTTGGTTTGGTCACTGGTGGCATCAAGGCGCTGTACGCAACAGTGCTGAGGTAGGATGTCAGGAGCAAAGAGTAGGACGTCCACTTTCAGGGTCTCCTCATTCTTACCAGTGGAGGTTTCAATGGAGGAGCCAAATATACAACTGTTCCCACTCATCAGGTAGATCAGAAAGTCCTGAGAAGAGATTAACAGCAAAAACAGGAGATTTTATTAACCGAAACAACATAACTGTTGGCAAATAGACTCTGAAACAAAACTTCGAGTGAGTTTACTCATCGTTAAGTACTGGGACAAACAGTGTGGGGAAAATGATTTCTATACCAAGGATTAGAGATTTTGGGATACATCTGTAAAACACGTATTCGCCTTTTGTTTTGGTGACACTTCCTGCATCTTTCATTTTCTCAAAAAAATTTTTTCTTTGCCTAACACTCAAAATGTGTCAACATGGTCTTGATACAAAAATGATATGCACTGTTAAGTTAAATATTCATTATACACATTGAAAACTCTAGCATTAGCATTTGATTATGAATTATTTGTGAGTACTGTTCTTATGGTGTTAACAATATAATAATATTTTGTATTAAATGCGGTAACCATTTTATTTTTGGGGTGTTTTTAGCTACTATCGGGACCTACTTAAAATAGAAAAATAATAAAAAATCTGAAACATTTTCTTTACAATTTTTGTGATTACCTAAAAATTATACATGTACTGTATATATTTAAAGTTTAAACTATAACATTTATCAGAATGAATGTTGCTAAAATAGCACTAAAATTATGCAAAGAGGACCTTCATGACAAAGGCTGAGTTTAATACTGCTGAATTTTATAATTTTTTTAAATAAAAGTCTATAGATATAAATATCTATAATTTTGACAAAAAGTATAGTTTTGAGGTACATTTGTGAAACCTTACAAAAGGTTTTTATTTTTAAAGACAACCTCTTCTGTACCATGTTACTTTTAAAGATAAATATTTCTAATTCAAATATGTTAATCCATATTATGTATTGAATTATGGTTTATAGACAGGTGCTTTTAGTGGATTTTATTTTTTTATTTTTTTTAGAATTTTGTGGAATTTTAAAGAGTAACTGCTGTTATATTTTAAACTAATGTCAGTTAAAGGTGTGGGACACAAACATTGTTTCATGTCTCAAGAATCAATGTGTTATGTAATCCCAGTGCACGGACAATTGATTGTAACAGAAGGAAGAAGTACAATATAAGGATGACCTTATAGGTGTCAAAACAGACTGCACTGTTGGTCGATTGATCCACTTTGAGCCGCTAAAACACATGATTCTGCTGCTCTGAAGAAGCACCTCTCAGAACTATGAGTGACTGACATAGAGCTGTTCTAAGTCCTTTAACCGAAGATAATCTCCCAAGCGCTTCACGCCATAAACTCACTCTCATTCACCCCTTTCTAAAACTCTTTTGCTTGACACAAACTGTTTCTTGTGGAAATGGACTGAGGACCCCATCATGGCTAAAGCGGCCAAGAATTAAGCCCACTTTCAAGACCAGGTACAATGTAAATGTCAAGAGTCTGTCATGAATTATCCCGTATTACTAATTAAAATAATTCATCATTTTAGCTGTTGGAACACTGATATTAAAATCACATGATCAATATTTCCCTGAATTCAGATACATGCAGTCAGTAGATGTCATTTCATGTCATTTGTATGGGGGAAAACAAACCCATATGAGACTGAAATTATGTCGATTTTAATTTAATTACTACATTTCCTAAAGTTCAGAGTTTCCAGTATACGCTGCTTTGTTGATTATAATAGGATGGGAGAAATCTGGTGTAGACATTGTGAAACAGGAAGACTAACTTTTCCAGCTAAAAACGAAAACGTAGAGGCTCGAGGGACTATGGACAAAAGCAAGAGAAACAGCAGTGCGTGGCAAAATGAGTTGTGTCAGTGCTATGGCTCACCGCAGGCTTAGTAAACAATGCTGATTATTACCTACAGTAAAGTGCAGTGCTGCACGTGTCCTCACGGCACTGGAATTTTAACTGCTGATTATAGTTCAGCATTTAAACAAGACAATACGCATATATTTACTGCTAGAACCACATGCATGTGCTTTGTATTATAACAACTGAATGGAGAATGGAGTTTCATGTCTATGGCTCTTTTTTTTCCTGTGGTTACGTTGTATAGTTACGGTTTTTCCAGTGTAGTGTGTACATGCAAAAACTCACACACACTTGACAATGCATACTCGGCATGACTGACTGAGCAATAGCAGGGTAGCGCAGTTCCCGTCTCTAAAAACGTGCCTAGCTTTCCCACACAGATTGCTACATTTAACATGTTCTTCAAACACTAGAGAAGCTACTGCAGTCGCTGTTGAAGAGAGAGAATGTCCCTTGTTTTTGTTTTAAGGAAACTATTGATTTGCCGTGAAGGACTGGCCATTTATCCATTGGAGGCTCCAGCATCTGCCACAACCCTACACAGGACAAGTGGTTTAGAGCAGTGGTTCCCAACCCTGGTCCTGGAGGCACCTCAACACTGCACATTTTGCATGTCTCCTTAATCAAACACACCTGATTCAGGTCATCAGCTCATTAGTAGAGACTCCAAGACCTCAAATTGGTGTGTCAGAGAAAGGAGACATGCAAAATGAGCAGTGTTGGGGTGCCTCCAGGACCAGGGTTGGGAACCACTGGTATAACAGAATTATACATAGAATGCATGTTAATATCAGTTGACACTTTATCTCCCAATATTATGTCTTAGTAAGATGAAATTCGTTTTTATTTATGTATTTATTTATTTTAATCAAAGCACTGTAGTTTTTATTGTGGGGGCAAAACATACAATGCAATACAATGATGATAGAGAGTTGGACAAATAAACATTCCTCGAAAGCCTGATGTATTATATTTGATACTCACATTTTTACATGATTTACAGAATGACGTATCAAGTAACATAATCAACCTAAGTAAATGTTCATCTTGAAATACTAACAAACAATATAAAAGTCATTCTTACATTTACTTTATAAAAATCAGTCACGTTTACAGCAAAAAGACATCTGTACCACAACCTGAAGATGGTTGTTTTTACAGTTACACTAAAATACCTTTTACTTGCTAAAAAAAATATCAATTAGACAACAGAATGCATGTGTACAACAGGTTTATAAGCAAAGTTTTGCTCATGCTGATCATTTAGAAGCCTTAGAAATTCATACATTAAATGTGAGACATTGGTTAATCTGCTGGCTTTGAAATTTCCGTCAGGGCATCCAAGTCCCTCCAGCGGGCGGCCATTTTTTGAGTCCTCCTCCTCCTGACGGATGTTCCACACAGATTACAGGGTGACGCTGTGGTAGAAGGACACAGCGTGGCCATCCAGGATGGGGTCTGAAAGGCTCCTGAGGCCGTAGGGTCCTTGAACATAAAGAGATAGTGCTGACCGAGCCCCACCAGGTCCCCTGGACACAACTCAACCTCGTCATCAAGGGGGATGCCGTTGTGCGTAACACATGCACTGTGGAGGGGTCTGAGCATGCTTTGCATCTTGCTACTTCCCTTGGTTTGGTCACTGGTGGCATCAAGGCGCTGTACGCAACAGTGCTGAGGTAGGATGTCAGGAGCAAAGAGTAGGACGTCCACTTTCAGGGTCTCCTCATTCTTACCAGTGGAGGTTTCAATGGAGGAGCCAAATATACAACTGTTCCCACTCATCAGGTAGATCAGAAAGTCCTGAGAAGAGATTAACAGCAAAAACAGGAGATTTTATTAACCGAAACAACATAACTGTTGGCAAATAGACTCTGAAACAAAACTTCGAGTGAGTTTACTCATCGTTAAGTACTGGGACAAACAGTGTGGGGAAAATGATTTCTATACCAAGGATTAGAGATTTTGGGATACATCTGTAAAACACGTATTCGCCTTTTGTTTTGGTGACACTTCCTGCATCTTTCATTTTCTCAAAAAAATTTTTTCTTTGCCTAACACTCAAAATGTGTCAACATGGTCTTGATACAAAAATGATATGCACTGTTAAGTTAAATATTCATTATACACATTGAAAACTCTAGCATTAGCATTTGATTATGAATTATTTGTGAGTACTGTTCTTATGGTGTTAACAATATAATAATATTTTGTATTAAATGCGGTAACCATTTTATTTTTGGGGTGTTTTTAGCTACTATCGGGACCTACTTAAAATAGAAAAATAATAAAAAATCTGAAACATTTTCTTTACAATTTTTGTGATTACCTAAAAATTATACATGTACTGTATATATTTAAAGTTTAAACTATAACATTTATCAGAATGAATGTTGCTAAAATAGCACTAAAATTATGCAAAGAGGACCTTCATGACAAAGGCTGAGTTTAATACTGCTGAATTTTATAATTTTTTTAAATAAAAGTCTATAGATATAAATATCTATAATTTTGACAAAAAGTATAGTTTTGAGGTACATTTGTGAAACCTTACAAAAGGTTTTTATTTTTAAAGACAACCTCTTCTGTACCATGTTACTTTTAAAGATAAATATTTCTAATTCAAATATGTTAATCCATATTATGTATTGAATTATGGTTTATAGACAGGTGCTTTTAGTGGATTTTATTTTTTTATTTTTTTTAGAATTTTGTGGAATTTTAAAGAGTAACTGCTGTTATATTTTAAACTAATGTCAGTTAAAGGTGTGGGACACAAACATTGTTTCATGTCTCAAGAATCAATGTGTTATGTAATCCCAGTGCACGGACAATTGATTGTAACAGAAGGAAGAAGTACAATATAAGGATGACCTTATAGGTGTCAAAACAGACTGCACTGTTGGTCGATTGATCCACTTTGAGCCGCTAAAACACATGATTCTGCTGCTCTGAAGAAGCACCTCTCAGAACTATGAGTGACTGACATAGAGCTGTTCTAAGTCCTTTAACCGAAGATAATCTCCCAAGCGCTTCACGCCATAAACTCACTCTCATTCACCCCTTTCTAAAACTCTTTTGCTTGACACAAACTGTTTCTTGTGGAAATGGACTGAGGACCCCATCATGGCTAAAGCGGCCAAGAATTAAGCCCACTTTCAAGACCAGGTACAATGTAAATGTCAAGAGTCTGTCATGAATTATCCCGTATTACTAATTAAAATAATTCATCATTTTAGCTGTTGGAACACTGATATTAAAATCACATGATCAATATTTCCCTGAATTCAGATACATGCAGTCAGTAGATGTCATTTCATGTCATTTGTATGGGGGAAAACAAACCCATATGAGACTGAAATTATGTCGATTTTAATTTAATTACTACATTTCCTAAAGTTCAGAGTTTCCAGTATACGCTGCTTTGTTGATTATAATAGGATGGGAGAAATCTGGTGTAGACATTGTGAAACAGGAAGACTAACTTTTCCAGCTAAAAACGAAAACGTAGAGGCTCGAGGGACTATGGACAAAAGCAAGAGAAACAGCAGTGCGTGGCAAAATGAGTTGTGTCAGTGCTATGGCTCACCGCAGGCTTAGTAAACAATGCTGATTATTACCTACAGTAAAGTGCAGTGCTGCACGTGTCCTCACGGCACTGGAATTTTAACTGCTGATTATAGTTCAGCATTTAAACAAGACAATACGCATATATTTACTGCTAGAACCACATGCATGTGCTTTGTATTATAACAACTGAATGGAGAATGGAGTTTCATGTCTATGGCTCTTTTTTTTCCTGTGGTTACGTTGTATAGTTACGGTTTTTCCAGTGTAGTGTGTACATGCAAAAACTCACACACACTTGACAATGCATACTCGGCATGACTGACTGAGCAATAGCAGGGTAGCGCAGTTCCCGTCTCTAAAAACGTGCCTAGCTTTCCCACACAGATTGCTACATTTAACATGTTCTTCAAACACTAGAGAAGCTACTGCAGTCGCTGTTGAAGAGAGAGAATGTCCCTTGTTTTTGTTTTAAGGAAACTATTGATTTGCCGTGAAGGACTGGCCATTTATCCATTGGAGGCTCCAGCATCTGCCACAACCCTACACAGGACAAGTGGTTTAGAGCAGTGGTTCCCAACCCTGGTCCTGGAGGCACCTCAACACTGCACATTTTGCATGTCTCCTTAATCAAACACACCTGATTCAGGTCATCAGCTCATTAGTAGAGACTCCAAGACCTCAAATTGGTGTGTCAGAGAAAGGAGACATGCAAAATGAGCAGTGTTGGGGTGCCTCCAGGACCAGTGTTGGGAACCACTGGTTTAGAGAACAGATGGATGGATGGAACTACAGAATTGTTTGTTATTTAATTAATCGAATTGATTTCAGCTGTTGTGGTGTGATGGAATCAACAGGCCTCAATCTCTTTTTCCTTCACTGTTGTCTTCAATCTGTTGGATCTCTGGGTTTATTAAGAACGCTTGTGGGTGTGTTCTTATCATTTCTCTCACACACCTCGCCTCCTCCTCATGTCTATGGCTCTTTTTTTTCCTGTGGTTACGTTGTATAGTTACGGTTTTTCCAGTGTAGTGTGTACATGCAAAAACTCACACACACTTGACAATGCATACTCGGCATGACTGACTGAGCAATAGCAGGGTAGCGCAGTTCCCGTCTCTAAAAACGTGCCTAGCTTTCCCACACAGATTGCTACATTTAACATGTTCTTCAAACACTAGAGAAGCTACTGCAGTCGCTGTTGAAGAGAGAGAATGTCCCTTGTTTTTGTTTTAAGGAAACTATTGATTTGCCGTGAAGGACTGGCCATTTATCCATTGGAGGCTCCAGCATCTGCCACAACCCTACACAGGACAAGTGGTTTAGAGCAGTGGTTCCCAACCCTGGTCCTGGAGGCACCTCAACACTGCACATTTTGCATGTCTCCTTAATCAAACACACCTGATTCAGGTCATCAGCTCATTAGTAGAGACTCCAAGACCTGAAATTGGTGTGTCAGAGAAAGGAGACATGCAAAATGAGCAGTGTTGGGGTGCCTCCAGGACCAGTGTTGGGAACCACTGGTTTAGAGAACAGATGGATGGATGGAACTACAGAATTGTTTGTTATTTAATTAATCGAATTGATTTCAGCTGTTGTGGTGTGATGGAATCAACAGGCCTCTCTTTTTCCTTCACTGTTGTCTTCAATCTGTTGGATCTCTGGGTTTATTAAGAACGCTTGTGGGTGTGTTCTTAACATTTCTCTCACACACCTCGCCTCCTCCTGTGTGAGAGGTAAGCTGCTCCAGGCAGCCCTCGTGTTGACCAGAGCTCCAGTTTAGCTCCTCTCTCACTCATTGCCAGCCAGTCCCAGGACGCCTGCACACACATGGATCACCTGTCTGTCCAAATCCTGTCACTCTGGACCTGTGCCAATCCTGGAGAAAACCCCACCTCTCTCTAGTACAGTGAGTGGCTAGCAGCCAGGATAGTCCTCACCAGATTAAACTGTTTCAGTCAAGCCTTTACTGCACTGTCAACAACTTGGGATGAATGCGCCAATGACTTATGTAAGGTTTAGGAAAGCGTCTTTAACTGGGGTCGTGGACATCTGATCACATCGTGCTATGCTTGTTTGTTATTTTGACAGATATTGCGATGTTCGACCATTATATGATACATATGTAGCATCTCAGACTGATGCTAGTAAGATATCAAGGCTAAAAGAACAAAAAAAGCATTAAATAACACTGAAGCAGCTTGTTCAACAGGGTGTGCAAAACCTGATAAAATTGTAAGCCTTCAATGCAATGTACGTTTCTTCAGATGACAGCATAAATGTAAACATAAATGCCCTCAAACCAAATAGATATATCAAGTTTTCAGCAGCTTTTAACAATGAAATACGTGGGTCGAATTGACAAAACACCATAATATAGCCTAAATTTTGCACGCAAATTCCACAATATATTAAAGTTTCACCCCTTTGCAGGCAAGTATATGACCTTAAATGAGAAAAAGTCACAATTTCAAAGCATCATCAGCATTTCCAACAACTCAAACATTGAAATGGGTCAAACTGACCCATTAATACAAGGTCTATACAGTGCCTTGTGAAAATATTCATAGCCCTTCATTTTTTTCACATTTTGTTAAGTTGCTGCCTTATGCTAAACTGCTTTAAATTACTTTTTTCCCATATCAATCTACACTCCATACACCATAATGGTAAAGCAAAAAACAGGTTTTTAACATCTTTGCAAATTTATTAAAAATAAAAAACTTAAATGATTCCATTGCATCTGGGACAGTTGGTCTATATACGGCTCAGGCCCTTCCTTTAATGTAAAATGTGAGATTTTTCATCTACTTCAAAAGGGGCATTCAGTAGCATTTAGCTAGCATTAGCATCACTGTTCTTTGTGTACTTTAAGTACTGATATCACAAATTCCCTTGTGGTATGTTTACATAGGGCTGGGCGATATAGCTAAAAAAATGTATCAACCCACGTCTCGTGGGCTAGACTAACAAAACATTAAAATGCAACAACGTCACTTGCATCATCATCACCGCATCTCGCGCTCCACTTATGACGCTCCCTGATGCACACCTAACATTCAAATGCAAATGTTTATTTTAAATTTGACTAATATTCATTGTTTATTTACAATCTCCTCATCACAGGCATGCACAGCACTCATTTCAGCATGTGTTTGTGTGTGCTGTCTGCGTCACTCATAGTACATGCCTATATCATGCGCTATATCGAACAATTTTTCTATCGATATCGAAGAAGGTGTACCGTCGATAAATATCGATACCGTTTTATCGCCCAGGCCTATGTTTACACACCTGTTTTTCTGTTTTCTGTCTTTAGACTTTTTCTGCTTTAGCCAAACAGGTACTGAGTCTTCTGTTGTCTCCGTTTGTGTGTTTCACTGTCAAGTTTTCACTCTTCGAATCACCAAACTACATGCTACTAGCATATCTACAGATGCGGCAGCATATCTACAGATGTGAGCGTGAGGATGTTTAGTGAAACACCACGGGTCACGTCATTTCAACATGGCTAAACACACTGAGGGGGCGACCTACACCAAATACAACTATTACGTAGTCTTCATCTCATGAAGTGTACACCATCCAGATTAATTTTTGACAAAAACACAATTTATATCTTGACATGTAAAACCTTTTTATATTAGCAACAAACTACTGAATGCGTCTTAAAAAGCCAAAAGTTCTTCTCAAAAAGCCATATGATTAGTAAATCACTGATGTACATAGTCAAAACAGCCACTGTTCTACCTGTCTGTGGTTGTATCCTTGCAGCAGAAGGAAATATGGGAAATCAAAGGGCAGGTGGATGGAGTACTGTGTGTTGTTGTCATCGCTGCTTTCCGTCTCCTCTTTCTCTGCGTTAAGGCGGTGAGACTCTTTATCAGCCTCTGCCTCTGGATCCTCCTGTAGAGGTGCATTATGGGTCTCACTGGCTTCTTTTCCCATAGTTGAGACGTCCATGTCACTCAAGCTCCTCCAGATACCCAGAGCATCCACCCCTTCATTCGTCCCATCCACATACAGGGAGGTGATCCGCGAACGGGCATGCTGCAGCTTTCGGGCTTGGGCATTGAGGCCTGGGGTGATACAATTTTTTTTAAATATATGATTTACACATAAAAACCTATAGACAACATTTGCTTAAAGGGGTCTTTTTTTTAGCAACATCATATGACCCCTTTAAGAGGATGATAGCACAGAGTATTCATTTGTCAGACTTCTTACTGCATGAGCAACAAAAAGCAGCATAAAGTCAGAATTGCCTAAAATTATGAAATGAAATGAAATACAATAAATGTTATGCTTTCATACGTTCTTGTAAATATAGCTGTAAATCTGCCACATTTTGTTCAGATGATCTGCTATAGGATGACTCTGGATGGGAGTGACCTACAGCGTATTAAAAGTAATCAGATTATTTTTTTCAAGTAACTAGTAAAGTAATGCATTACTTTTTAATTTAGAAGAAAATATCTGAGTTACTTTTTTCAGATAAGCAACACCAGTTACTTTGTTTTCCCATTTATTGACTGACAGCTCTCCTGTCCCCATGTTGAGAGAAATCGGGAGTAAGTGCAGAGGTGTTGTGTGAACATGATGTTACTGTAGTTCTGGACTAAATGTGAACATGCATTTACTCATCTCACTTGCACAAAAACAGATTCAGTATTACTCAAAATGACTACAAACAGTGAAAAGCAAACTCAGAATATTATGGAAACCTGCAATAATTAAATATGTTAAATAGCACAAATATCCTTTATGTATTTAATCC
>NW_015644654.1:125976-126163 GCF_001515625.1 Sinocyclocheilus rhinocerous | reverse complement strand
TGTTGGGGGTAACGCATTACAAGTAACACGAGTTACGTAATCAGATTATTTTTTTCAAGTAACTAGTAAAGTAATGCATTACTTTTTAATTTAGAAGAAAATATCTGAGTTACTTTTTTCAGATAAGCAACACCAGTTACTTTGTTTTCCCATTTATTGACTGACAGCTCTCCTGTCCCCATGTTGA
>NW_015644654.1:117264-125848 GCF_001515625.1 Sinocyclocheilus rhinocerous | reverse complement strand
CTGTGTGGGAAGATTTGCATAACGCCACCCAAATGTTCACGCAAAGAAAGAAGGCGTAGGTTTTATTCTCTCTGTAGTATTTTTGCCGCAACCGCCATGTCGTGGAGACGCTGTGTGTTTCGTTGCAGATAAGCAACACCAGTTACTTTGTTTTCCCATTTATTGACTGACAGCTCTCCTGTCCCCATGTTGAGAGAAATCGGGAGTAAGTGCAGAGGTGTTGTGTGAACATGATGTTACTGTAGTTCTGGACTAAATGTGAACATGCATTTACTCATCTCACTTGCACAAAAACAGATTCAGTATTACTCAAAATGACTACAAACAGTGAAAAGCAAACTCAGAATATTATGGAAACCTGCAATAATTAAATATGTTAAATAGCACAAATATCCTTTATGTATTTAATCCTATTTTATTAACCAATGCTACTGACCTTCAATGATCCAATTCCACCATACTAATAAGCAATTTTGGTGTGAAAAAGGACTTTTGCATTTGCCAAAAATATAACTTTTTATATTAAAAACAAACAAGCAAGCTCAGCCCAAATGAGAAAAAGTAACGCAAAAGTAATGTAACACATTACTTTCCATAACAAGTAACTAAGTAACGCAATCAGTTACTTTCTAGGGAGTAATGCAATATTGTAATGCAGTACTTTTAAAAGTAACTTTCCCCACCACTGGTGATGTAACATAAACAGTGCTGTGAAATGTTCTCAGAGCTCAGGCTTTCACACCCAGCGGCACTCTGGACGTTACCAGCTGTGGAAATGGGCGGTCATCTACATTGTTCTGCCAGAACACACAGCGATGGGGGCCGAGCTTCCCCAGTCACCGATTCTCAAGAGAACCCTGTGGAACACCACAGCCCCATGCCAAAGAAAAAACACCCTCAAGAGTGCAGGAAACACGCTCAGAAAGAAAAACAAGCGGCCATTTCGATGTTGGCGGCTGAAGCGCGGTGGGAAAGCTCAGTGTGAGAGCTGATAGGACTATCCCAATAAAACATACTTCTGAGAGAGCAATTTCACTACGCTTCTTGCTGACAGGCTTTTGTTGGGATAAGCCGTGAGGTACCTCACACTGTTAAAACATTCCTAAATTGTGTCAACTGGAACATAGATCAAAGGTCAACTAGTCAAAACATCTCTAATGGCCGTTCACACCAAGAACGATAACTATATTAGTGTCTACACCAAAGATGGGCAAACTTGGCCCTTCCAGGCCACTTTCCTGCAGAGATTTGATCCAACCCTGATACGACTCACCTGCCTGTAGCCTTCTAGTAGTCTTGAAGACAATGATTAGCTGGTTCAGGTGTGTTTGATTAGGGTTGGAGCTAAGCTCTGAAGGAAAGTGGCCTGGAAGGGCCAAGTTTGCCCACCCCTGGTCTACACCAACGCATGAAAACATTGTTTATTACAAGCACGCCCAGTTTTGTCTCCTGCCACTTTAAAAGTTCAAATTCTTATAAAAAGGTGACGGATTCTGAATGGCTTTCAATGTTTTTTAACGTTCATCGGCTGAAAAAATGTGATTCCAACGATATCATGTGGCTTTACCATTACAGCTGTGGTGTGAACTTCCCTATTCTCATAGAATTAGAATGATTTTTAAAACTTTATAGATATTGTTATTGTTATCATCCTTGGCGTGGAGAGGACTTAAAAGACTGGTACCATTCACAAAATAATTTGCTGCAATACCTGCGGTGACGGTGTCTGTATTCTTGGCACTTAGCGCCTCCACGTTTGCTCTTTTCTGGATCTCGAAACGCCTGGAGAATCCCTCCTTGGGTTTCCAGAGCGACTGCAACATGAGGGGCTTCTCGTGGTCACCGACAACCCGACAGCACTCCGTCTTCCATTCGTGGTCCAACCCAGTTCGGCCAATCACATCACAGAGCACATATGCACTGGAGTCTTCCTTTTCCAAGCAGTACCTGTGAGGCAAGAGAACTTCACCTCACTGGCTAGACTAATAACGAGTCTACAATGGAAGCGACCAGTGACTTGGCATTAACTGTATTTCTGGTCTAGGGTTTGAAGTACTGGTAAACTGAAACCAACTGAAAATATTTTGCTCAACCAATAACTATTAACATAAAAAAAGGCTCATTAACACCAAGAACGATAATTATAAAGATAACTATAATGATATCTATATTGGCATCCACGCCAACGGATGATAATGCTCTGTTTATTATAAGCATGTGCTGCCATTTTGTCGTCTACCGCTTTAAATGCTCAAGCTCTTTAAAGTCTGGTGGATTCTGATTGGCTGTCAATGTTTTTTGTTCATCAGATGGAGAAAAAAAAAAGTTATTCAAATTGGATGGTTTCTCTGGGTCACGATCGCTGTAGCCGTGATGTGGACTTCACTATTAGAATAGAATTAGAACGATTATTGAAACTTAGTTATCGCTCTTTGTTGTGACTGGCCCTTAGCACTTTGATAACGTGTTTTGACTGTGTTTTCTATGTGCACACAATGTGGATAAACTACAACATGTAAACACGTCAGCAGTGTGACCAAAAATCACCAAATTACCTCAATGTAATTACTGAAACTTTATTTGCAGTTTCGTTTTTTTAAGCTAAATGACGGATTAGCTCAACGGTTTTGGAGTTCTGATCCCTAGTCCAATCATGGACGCACCCTAATTCACACTCATCTGACCCTTCCAATCTGAATCTGAATCAAGAGCGCATCGCTCACCTCTCCAGAGCCTCTTTGACCAGCTCTTTGGCACTGGAGTGACTGGTGGCCAGCACGCTCTTATAGTTGGTTCCTTGGCAGATGTCACTGCCAAATATCTTGAGGATCCCTGGGATAGTCCTCTGACAGGACAGCTCTGCGGGGTCGTCTGCTGCTTGCAGTTCTAGGGTTCTGCTGTCCCGACCTGGCCGTGGGTTTCGCAGAACAGGGCTTCGGTTGAACACCGTGGTCAGCCTGTTGTTGTGTCGGCGTATCTTGCTCTTGGCCGGCTGTCGGACTCCAGAGCTCTCCACAGACTGAGCCGTGCTATCAGACGTGCCGGACCTCAGAGAGACGAGGTTAAGATGACTTTAAAAGCTTGCCACTGATGTAAACATCTGCACACAGTCTGCTTTAGACACAACAATGAGTGTAATAGACGGTGGATCAAATACAAACCCCTGCTAAGTAGAGAGTTTCCATGCCTGAGAAAAACAACTGCGACTGTTTCACCTTGTTAGAAATGTAATATATACTGAGGTTTGACTAATCTTTTCATATACTGTCTATAGTTAAGTTGCGTGTCAATTTAAACATACATCTTTTTTATCTCAAGGTTGTTGGTTAGAAGCGGCTTGACTTTCAAAATGTGTTATGAATTTTATTTCATTAAAGCATCAAGGAGAAGGTTTTTAACTCATCAGCTAATTAATGTACTTTAGTAAAAACGATTAAATATTTTCTCAAATAATTATAACATAGGTGCGATTTAGACTTTTGCTTTAAACTTGTATTGTTCCTGGCAGACAAAGGAATCAGTGCTGTATAAAGACAAAACCATACAGATATTACTATCTATTAAGTATAAACATACAATTAAGAAAAAAATAAGATGAAATATGAAATATTATAATTAGATTACATTATCACTCTGAGGCATACTTTTATGTGAGATGCATGTTTTTGTTTTAATGTACCATGGACCAATATGATATTCTGATAACTGCAATCATATATCAATGTTTTCATATGTAAATAGTTTAATATTACTGTTATGCTGTTACATAAGGCATGCTTCTTATACTAAAAGATGGCCAGGATATTTGTTGCACTGTTGGGAGTTATTACTGAATGAACAGAGACAAAAAAAAAAGTTAGTTGCCCTGGTATGCCCCTTCAAATTTGCAATTCTATTAGTGAAGACATGTTAGACATATTAGTTTGAGACATGGCAAATTAGCGCCATGTCTCAAATGTAAAGTATTTTTACACTATGGATTTCAGTGCATGATTTCAGCAAAAGACCTGAGGCAGTGCATAATTAAATTCTAACAACTGTTCGTCTGGGAAATGTTTTGCGTGCCTTCTGTTTAAAATACAAAAATGACACTTGATTTGTTATTTTGCTTTCAAATGCGATCACCGTCATCCTTGCTTAATTTTATAATAATTTATTAATAATTTATGCATTTAGCAGACGCTTTTATCCAAAGCGACTTACAGTGCATTCAGGCTATACATTTTTTACCAGTATGTAATTTTAAGTCCTCAAATACTTTCGGGGCGCCATTTCATTCTTCATTTGTGTCACATGTGTGATAAATGTAATTAAATGCCATGCATAAGTGTATGAATAACTCACTGCAGAGATCCATTGCTGGGCTTTCTGCCCAGCATTGCCAGGCGTCTCTTGGGCGAGCGGATCAATAACCCGACTGGAAAGCCGAGAGCTTGTTTAGAGATGTGATTGCTTCTTTCCTCCGAGATCATTTTAGCATGTGCGAGAATAGAATGTATTGTTGCAAAAGTCAGGTGTTTAGTAGCTATATCACAGTCTGTGCGCTCCGCGTGCTGTCAAAGTTACCCGCGTCAGTGCAACACATGTTGCGCGTGTAGGTGTCACTACTAAAATAAGTGATAAACATGCCTCTCATCTCAGTCCTTTGCTCGCCTTCAGAAATATAATCCATTGCGACGTTTAAGAGAAAAACATTATCCACTTCGCCATTAAATAATGTTGATTTATCCAGTCCGGGTTGAAGAAGTCCTCTTTAATTGTACATGTCCGACGACTGATAATCCGATATAGTAAACGATAGCGAAAGAGTCTCCTTAAAGCTTTTCGTTGAGCGTCTCCTGTCCCGTGTGTGCGTGTGTTTGGGTCCCGTTTGAAAAGTTAAGCGCTCTAGCCGGAAGTCAAATCCTACTAGGGTATGGGTTTAGCTCATGAATATTAATTAGGGTACGTGACTGGACGCGCAAAGAGCAAACGTCAGCTTGAACTAATTCATAGTAATGAGCGCAAACTTCGCCACAGCAGGGACAACCGAGGCGCGTATAAAACTTCATTTCATTGACACTGACATATTAACCCCTCCCCCCCTTCTTGAACATAGACGTGAAAGTGCATTTTTGAAACTTAAATTGTTATAACTCATGAACGCTTTTGAATACAGACCTAATGTTGGTCTCTTTCTAAAGAAGATAATCTGCAGATTGCAGAAGTGAAATCATTTCAAAAAAATTAAAGTATGATAAAGTTATATAAGTTTAAATTTACTGTAAAGAAAATGTACTGTACTATTTTTATTTTATATCAAATAACTATTTTACAAAATAGTTTTTAATCCAAAATTGCTATCAAATTAAAGCCATATGTCTAAATAAGTTGTGTTCCAAATTTGAAGTTGATGTAAAAAAAATTGAGGTTCCTATGCGATTTTGTTTAGGCGTTATACCAAAAATAGCCACCGGGTGACACCCAAACTGCATAGAATTTTTTGGGATGCATTTTTCTGCCACAAATGTTTAAATTTCTCTGCCACAAATGTTTACATTTCTCTCTCAATATTACTTCTATCATAAAATAACCACCAAATATGGAATCCTGAGACTCAGACCTTTCCAACGATATGTATTTTGTCAAGATTATAAAAAGTTTTGATTCTTTTGAGTTTTAATCTATTACTGTTCCTACATAATTGAACAACAAACAGTTCTAAAATATCTATTCAGGAGTCTTAGACCTTTCCAACGATATATAGTTTGTCAATTAGATTAGGATTTAATTGTAATATATTGAAGTGAATTTAGGCGTCCCGTTGGCGGGACAGTGACAGTTATTTCTGAATACAAAAAAAAACCTTGTGTAAATTGTTGAATTTAATTGAAAGAGACAGTTTAGGTAAAACCATATTACAATTTAGACAGGCGTTCGTTCTACTTTTGTTTTATAAATGAGGTGGTCAACATTATTCATACATTAATTAATGAGTTATCGCAGATCGCATTTTTCTTCAATATCGCACAGCCCTATTAAATAGCATACATTACGGTGAATAACTAATACGTGGTATCGTCACTTAAATGACTGACATAATTAATCATTAATTTAAATACACGGAAATGGTTTATGAAACAGCCTATATGTCAGTTCCCTCACTGTATGTGGATGTGAGCGGACAGAGATCTGATCTGAAGTGTAAGGAAAAGGGAAGGGTGGGAGAGGATTTCCCTTGCACTGAGTGTGAAAGGACTCAACAACGTAAAATATGCAATCCATCTTTCTGCTTTGTCATAATATCAGCTCTTTCTGCAAGCATGTCTTTGTTTTAATTCTAAATATCAGAAATAGGAGGCGTCCTCCCTCTAGTGGCGATGATCAATTAACACATGGCTGAAACTCAAACTCATGCTTGCATACTCAAATATATTCGATTTTGTTGTCCCAAACCTGTATTAATTTCTTTCTTGTGCTGAACACAAAATATATTTTGAAGAATGTGGGTAACCAAACAGTTGCTAGTCCGCATTGACTTTAAAATACCCACATTCTTCAAAATAGCTTTTATGTTCAACAGAAGAAAGAAACTCATTCAGCTTTAAAACAACTTGAAAGTGAGTTTTCATTTTTGGGTGAACTATCCCTTTAATGTTAATAAAACAACAAAACACAAATAGAAAAATCACTCACTGCTCTTGACTGAAGAACTTTAATACAGTTGCTTTAATAAGAATCAATGTATAATTTATACAGTGAACTACTGCTAAACACACCTACCGTACCTGAAAAATAAAGCACTGTTTATTTTATTTATATATTATGTGCATTTGTAATGTGTATCTTTGTTCTTTTTTTTTATAACAGATAAAATAATGAAGATTTTTATCTTCGCCCACTTTGGCCTAAATAACTTCCATTATTTTTTTTATTTTATATTTTGTTACCTTATACGGCTTTGTTTTTAAAATAGGGATATCAGTTGGGATGTACCGCTCAGACAACTTGCAAAATAGTAAAACCAACATGACAGAATCGTGATTTTTCTGAAAAATAAATAAATAAAATGATATATTTTGCCGTATCGCTCACCCCTAGTTCAAACTGATTAATTTGTTTGATTCATTTAAATTCACAGGGGCCCCAGTCAGAGAAAATGTGTTGTGCATCACACGAAGTGTCAACATGTTTAACAATCAAGACTTATCCCATTTATCCTGGTACACAAAGGTGATGAGTTTGCAGGTATGCATTGAAACTTAATCTGAACAGTTTTGGAGATTTCGGTCGTTCCCTTTAATGATGGCCATCTAGTGAACAGACAAGCCTGCCCAAATAATCATGAATTCCCACACACCTAGGGCTGGACAATAATTCAATATCAATATGTATCGCGATATAATTCTTTTCAATAACGGTGATGATTTTTAAACACATTTCCGATATTTCGATATACATTAGCAGTGTTTCCCATACATTGATTTATTTGTGGCGTTTGACTTCGTTGAATAAACATTAGCACTGCACGTTTCAAAATCAAAACGTGGCGCGGGTGTTTTATATGAATGAATCTCTGAAGGGAACCGACTGTCTTCAGAAAAGTTTCGATGACATTTTCATTTGATCTGATAAAGTAGCGTTCATGAGCGGAGCTGCTTTCATTACAGCCGCTACCGGGGAAACCGCTAGTTCTACTGCTCTCAAAGCGCCTCCTGCTGGCAGACAATCAGTTTGCATTTTCAATAAGCCCGTCTCCAGCAACATGTTTTTGTTGTTGCTCTTTTTTTCTGCAGCAACTCGGAGCACTTTTCTTATTCTTTATCCTGGCTGAAGCATATTTGTTCCAATCTATAAGAATAATCAGCCGCCCTACATTACCACTCAAAAGTTTTTGAACAGTAAGATTTGTAATCTTTTTCTTTTTTTTTAAAGAATTCTCTTCTGCTCACCAAGTCTGCATTTATTTGATCCAAAGTACAGCAAAAACAGTAACATTTAGAAATATTTTCTATTTGAATATATTTTAAAATGTAATTTATTCCTGCAAAGCTGAATGAATTTTCAGCATCATTACTCCAGTCTTCAGTGTCACATGACCCTTCAGAAATCATTCTAATTTGATTATCAATATTTAAAACAGTTGAGTCAAAATTTTTTTTCAGGAATATTTTCTATTTGAATATATTTTAAAATGTAATTTATTCCTGTGATCAAAGCTGAATTTTCAGCATCATTACTCCAGTCTTCAGTGTCACATGATCCTTCAGAAATCATTCTAATATGCTGGTTTGCTGATTATCAATATACAGTTGAGTATTTTTTTCCCAGGATTCTTTGATGAACGGAAAGATCCAAAGATCAGAAGTTATCTGAAATAAAAAGCTTTTGTAAATTGTAACATTATACACTATACCATTCAAAAGCTTGGAGTCAGTATGATTTCTTTCTTTCTTTTTTTTTTTTTTTTGGGAAAGAAATAGAAATTAATACTTTTATTTAGCAAGGATGCTTTCAATTGATCAAAAGTGATGATAAAGGCATTTATAATGTTACAAAAGATTTCTATTTCAGATAAATGCTGTTCTTCTGAACTTTCTATTCA
>NW_015644654.1:116777-117163 GCF_001515625.1 Sinocyclocheilus rhinocerous | reverse complement strand
TTTCATAAGTTTGTATGCACAGACATCAGTTGTGGGCATTCTTGGCAGTTTTTACAAGGCTTTTTTAAATGGTGTTCATATCGATATCGGAATTATATCGTATCGACCGAAATTAAGAAATATATTGTGATATAAATTTTGGCCATATCGTCCAGCCCTACACACACCGAGACACGTTCAAAGTACTGAAATACATTTAGAACATCTCAGCTATTGATGAGGTATGTTCTGTAGGTTTGCAGACGTGTATTTCGGCACTGTCCTCTGCACAAAATTTGTTTTGACCTCTGATTTATTAACAGGGTATATACAGGAATCATGGAGTTACATTTAATACCTTTTAAGACCTTTTTTAAGACTCTTTCCATACATTTTAAGACCTCATT
>NW_015644654.1:115659-116132 GCF_001515625.1 Sinocyclocheilus rhinocerous | reverse complement strand
ATTTCAGAAAGGCGGAGCATAGAGGAGAAACAATAATGTACAATATGTGGAAAATAAAGTGTTTTTTGAACCTTAAACTGCATAAACATTTCATTACACCAAATACACAAAATAATGTTCTTTTTAGCAGCATCATATGACCCCTTTAAGACTCTTTCCATACATTTTAAGACCTCATCACCACTCCAAGTTTTAACCGGTTACATCGGCGACACTTTAACTTACATTTACTATATATTGATTGTAAGATAGCACAACAGACTTACTTTGTGATAACTCATAAATATAACAATTCAGAAGTGGGGAACGAAGCACAAGAGAATTAATTGTGTGACTAACCAATGCAACCCAAGAAACAAGAATTAGACCAATAAACAAAACAACCGACAAAACTTACTGAAGAGGGAAAATAAAGCTCTCCGAGCTAACGGGGCAATGAGTTCACACAGTATATTCAAAAGATGTATTTGTCA
>NW_015644654.1:112979-115649 GCF_001515625.1 Sinocyclocheilus rhinocerous | reverse complement strand
GATCAGACGGTTTACCTGTGATTACGGAGTGCTTGATTTGATGCAGACTTGACAGAGTGTCAGTACTGTACCTGATCGTGTCTGAATGATCATGGAAGGTAAAATAATGATCACAACTATTACATCATTTTAATTGTGCATACCAAGCCCATGCCAGTAACAAAAAAAAAAACAGCCCAAAGTAGTGCAATTACCATGTCCCAAATATAAAAATGTCATTTCCATCCCTAAAATACATATTTTACAGTCATCGTTATGCACATTTATCAAACACAGCTCAAATGCTTCCTACTAGTGTGGCCCAAAACATTTAGCACAGTTTTATTACAGGTAGAATGCAAAATGTTTCAGTACAAGCATTTCAACCAAATGTAATTTATGCAATATTTCAAACCTTTAACCCACTGGGTAAAATCAACCCATGGCAACAGTTCAAAAGCAGCCCAATTACGTGGAAAAAAACAACCACCACCCTGCATCCAACACGAGCTGCAGAAGTCAGATTTGACTGATCACGGGTCAAAAGTAAGGAGAGATAACTGACAAGATGTTGGAGGATTTGCTCCTCAACAGATCTCGAGCTAAAATATATTTTATCGTTGGATGTGCTCCCTATACACAGTGCACGCGCGATCGCGAAATCGAAAGTGAACTGCGACTGCGAGCGCTTATTCAAAAGGGATTTAAATAACCCACATATTGATAGCGGCACCCTGATGCGCGAAAATTATATACAATATTAGAATGTTTGTGGGAGCGCACAAAAATTGCAGGAGCGGATGGGAGCGTGCGGTAATGGTCAGAAATTCAGCGAGAGCGGGATCAACAAGCCCCGCGCTATCACGCAGCGGCGCAGTCAGTCAGTGAGCGCCGTAACAGATGACGTCAAATCTTGCGGGATTCCATAAATAAACTACACAGAACCCCACTATTCGGACAAATATACATAATGAAAAGACAATACACAATTTAATACCTTAGAAAATGGCATTTAAGACTTTAATACTTTTTAAGGGCCTTTTCTCTAAATTGATTTATCAACTTTTAATACTTTTTAAAACCACGCGGACACCCTGTAACAGCAGCAAAATTACTTTCTTGTTAAAAAAAAAAGTTTAACGAGGAAAAACTTTCTAGTATCTGTAGCAGTTACATTTGAAATAAGCCACTCAGCTCAGTTTTTTTCCCCAACATGCACCACTAGCATTTTGAAAAAAAGAACGCATCAGCATTTTTTCTTCATTTTTATTCATGACAAATACAGGTTTTAAAACTGGAACAAAATGAAAACACTTCTCTAAACTAAAATCGTATAAAGATTTGGGATTTAGCATACAGAGGGGAAAATAAAAGATAAAGCAGACAAAATACTGAACAAAACCGATCTTCAATAATTCCAATGTGTAAAGTGAGAGCGGACTGTACAGAGCAAACATGCCACAAGTGTTTTATTCACTCTGAATGCAGACTAACAGAAATAATGGTGGACCTGCATGTGCATCTATACCAGCTTATAGCAGTAAGCCCAAAGAAAACCAAAAAAACACAAGAAAGGTCCTGTGGAAACACTGAAAAAGACTACAGAACCATTTTACATTTACATCTTTATCATAGGCCACTACATCTGTGGTTCACCTTGTTTTAAAGCAGCGGAGTTGAGTTGTCAGATGGAGGTCTTCAGGTCTTCCTCTTGCAGCTGTTCGAACTCCCCCTGATGTACACAAATGGTCAGAGAAAACTCCATTAGTGTGTGAAACCGGACACATTTACAGCACAACCAAAAACACAGCACCAGATTAACGGTCTCATTTACACAGCTTTTTAAAAATGATCAAACCACATTTTTTTAACGTCCAATCAGCAATCGACACATTTGATCACTTTTATAAATATCCTCTTAATCGGTTTTCAAATCTAGAGATTTACATGTTTATATTTACAATAGCAGCAGCGAGAGCAACTGCTCGGCTGCAAGTAAAAATGACTGAAGGAAAGCACACAATTAAAACAATGAAATTTTGAAAGAATTGATATCCCTCTTCTATAAAGGCCAGACTTTGACACTGTAGGTGGCTGATCTTGCTCTGAAAGCATGCACTGCTATTTTAAGGACAACACAAGTAGGGAATTTAAACAAGACACGAGAGAGAAAGTAAAAGTTTACTTCCAAAAGACACACCTGCATTAAAACACAAGCTAATTCACGCTAGGGCTGAGCGATATATCCAATATCCCTGATAGATTTAGCCTCAATATAAAATTAATCACCTTTGTGAATATATTCAATGATTTGAATGCCTTCAAAAATTAAGTAGAGCGTTAGTAGCAAAAATGCATAAATTTAGCAAGTCTGATTGATCCTATAAATCAATTCAAAACTGTGATTCAACATTAATAGATAAATATTAATGTTTTTTCTAGAGCCCGACCGATATATAGTTTTGCAGATATTATCGGCCGATATGAGCCTGTCGCCGATATATCGGTATCGGCGAATATGCCGCCGATATGAATTTTTTTTTACAGAACATATAATGCAGATAAAATGCTTGAAATGGTGTAATTACTTAGTTTGTCCAGCAGAGCGCGCTCCATTGTTTGCTACTTATCTCCGTAACGGAGCGAATCCGCACCAAATTCGGGGGATCCCTTCAGCTCGAGGAACCCTCT
>NW_015644654.1:103886-106802 GCF_001515625.1 Sinocyclocheilus rhinocerous | reverse complement strand
AATTCGGGGGATCCCTTCAGCTCGAGGAACCCTCTCGAACACGAATCGAGTGTACGTCTAGAGGCCTGCTTTTGAATGAGACCACCCCCGCGTCGAAAGCCCCCGGGGTTCGGGAGGTTAAATTTGCGGTCCGGCGCCGACCGATCAAGCGATCCCGGGGGGCGATCAACACATTTGAGTGATCATTGCAAAAAATGTGTTTATGTATATATATTCTGTTTATGTATATACTGTATTCTATATACAGTACCAGTCAAATGTTTGGACCCTGGAATGGGAAAGTGTCCAAACCTTTGACTGGTACTGTACTATAATATACACAAAGAATATTGGCCGATATATCGATATCGGCCTTTTTTACTCCCTAATATCGGTATCGGCCCCAAAAAACCCATATCGGTCGGGCTCTAGTTTTTTCCTGTGTACTGTTGCATTAGTGCATATTAGGGCTGAAGATTTAACATGTAAATTTGGTGCAATTATTAACGGGAAAAAAAAAATGCATTAAAATTAATGCATTTAATGCACCCGCCACACCTGTACTGCATGCAACCCTAACTGCATACACATGAAAGTAATCACATTTCACTGTTGTTGCGGGTTTTTTTTTTCTTTCTTTCTTTAATTCCCACTATTTTACTACTTTCATTTTGAATAGGCTACAATGGCAAAATGATGGCTCCTCTTTTTAAAGACAAAAAGAAAAAAGCCCATTTGAGAGTTACTAAACATTTGAAATTTCATCCATAAGATGAACTGATATACGTTTGTTTAGCTATATCACCCAGCCCTAATTCAAACCTATTACTGGTTACTGAACAGGCAAAATGAAAATAAGCGACAAACAAGGAGAAAGAACTGTTTTGAGCTTGATAGGTTACTGTGGGATATCAATTGGGCTCATCTGTAAACCTGACATGTTACGTCCACCCCGTTTAGGCGTAGAGTAAACCATTGGCACTTGAAACCAACAGAAAGCAAAACTGAGAACATTTAAAACTGGGAGAAAAGAGATTGGGTAAATAAACATCAAGCTCTGAGACACGTTCACAGGCAACAGCATTCAAATGGATGTGGGTAGTGAAAGGAGTACCTTTGGTGAATACCTGCACAGATTGACAGTATCCTTGATTTTTAAATTGGCTTTTCATGGGGGGGGGGTCGCTCACAACACCAACGCTGTGTGAGGTGTGGAAGTCAGCTGCAATAATTCATTAACCCTACACTTCCATCATCCCAACGCTATCGGATCTCAACTTTAAGAACAGACGGTATTAAAAGTGCAACATATCCATGTAACTCCAACAAAACAAATACATATATATATATATATATATATATGTATTCATTGCAGTTCAATGAACTCTTTGGACCTCTTATTAACACCTTATAGACATCAGATGGTAAAATGCTGTGTGCTTATGCATGTACATGCATATGAGCACACAATCATTTTATATGTGCAATAGATGTGTAAACAAAGTTCAATCAACTAGTTTAATCTTACTGCGAGCATAGAGTAAACAGGTTGAGGTAGTAAAGGCAGAGTTAGGAAAAATAAAATAAAAAATAAACGTAAATTTGGAAGAGAACTTGTCTAAAGAGACAGATGTATGACCGATACAAAACGAGGTACCTCCAAGCATGTTTTTCAGGACTACACTGGCCTTTCCCTCTGGGTTTGTTTCTTTCTACTTTCTTCCGTTTCATCAGCCTAGTCCCCATCTTCAGTGCATACTTACGATGCACTATTAAAAAACAGGAAGAAAAATCACAGACAGAACTGAAAGAAAAAGGGGGGAAGGGGAGAGGGGAGAGACCCGGGCCGAACGGGACGGTGCACTTACCTGGGGCTGATCTGAGGTCCTATCAGATCAGTTTTAATTGGACTGTGTGTCACCTTCAGAATGTAGCTCTTGCGCGGTGCCGTTCACTTCCGCTTTGGGAGGCTCGGCCTCAGAGAGCTCATTAGCCTTCTCAACCGAGCCCTTTCTGCTGCTCCTTTTCTCATCTGAAGAATCCTTGTGCTCTGTGAGAGGAATCACAACTGCATTCAGTAAACAGACATCGGTATCTGGGCGATTCAGAAAAATAGAGTTAGATTTGTGCAAAATTGATTTAGGCCCTGTCCACACGAACGCGGTTATTTTTAAAACCGCAGCTTTTTCTACGCAGTTAGGCCGTTCGTCCACACGCAAACGCAGCACCAGTTCACTGAAACCGACTATTTTTGAAAACGCCTGCCAGGGTGAAGTTTTTCAAAAACTCCGGTTGCAGTGTTATCGTGTAGACAGCGAGACCGGAGTTTTGGGCTTGTGACGTCGGCGCCTATGCAGTTATCTCCGCCTACTGGAGACGTTTTCAGGCTTCTGATTGGCCAACATGGCTTTACGGTTGAGATTATATCGCCACCTGTTGGTTTGGCATGCTCTTGACAGTGCTTCATAGCATGCGTTTGCGTTTTCATGTGGATGGAGATTTTTTTTTTAAAGGGAAGAAAAACTCAGTTTATAAAAATACTCGTGTACGTGTGGACATGGCCTTAGTTTTTCAAAAGTCAGTTCAAACTGTTTCAATGAAATGTTTCCCAACTTCTAATGCAATGCTTAATTTGTCTATACGTTTAATGAAGACTGCACATTTTTCTTAAAGGGGTCATATGATGCTGCTAAAAAGAACATTATTTTGTGTATTTGGTGTAATGAAATGTGTTTATGCGGTTTAAAGTTAAAAAAAAACATTATTTTCCACATACTGTACATTATTGTTTCTCCTCTATGCCCCGCCTTTTTGAAACGCGTCGATTTTTACAAAACTAATCGGTCTGAAAAGCGAGGTGTGCTCTGATTGGCCAGATATCCAGTGCGTTGTGATTGGCCGAATACCTCAAGCGTGAGACGGAAATGTTACACCCCT
>NW_015644654.1:91259-103517 GCF_001515625.1 Sinocyclocheilus rhinocerous | reverse complement strand
TCGCTCGTGTCGCCGGAAATCGCCAGCTCTCCATTGAAATGAATGGGATTGTGTTGCTTTGCTGTTGCGTGTTAACGTCTCGTAAACTCTAGTGTGAAGGCGCACGACTCGCCGTCGCTTTGTTTCACACATACGCAGAGAGAGAGGGAGAGAGACAATTGACGCGCTACATGTAAACGATATTCTTTGTTATATTTAGGTTATAGTTCCTTTGGAATTCTTCAGCTTTTAAGAACTACCGCTTGCTCCGGTAGTGGGCGGAACTAATGCGCAAACGGCAATCTCATTGGCTGGCGCTCGCCTATTATCGTCCCTGTTTTGATTTCAGCAAATCAGTTCGAGTGAACGCACACAACCTGATTAATATTCATGAATCCAGTAGCTCATTAATTCTGAGTGTGTTTTATATTGTTTTTATTAGTAGAATTAGTATCATTATTATCTTCAGTATTTTTGTTAGTTTTTCCCCCAATTTTTAATTTTTTTACAGAAACACTGAATGACCAAAAAAGCACCACCACCAATCCGAAAATCAGTTAAAATGACTAATATGCATTTATACATGGTTATCGAGTTTTAATTCTAATTACTAAAGTTCTATCATTAAATAATATTGATGATCATATTATAATGCTTGACGGTGTCCGTAGAGGGCTGAACAAAAACAAACAAAGTCTTCTGGAACTAATTTACATTAAAGGCCACACCTTTGTCCCTAGAGGATTTGTCCTTGTCTCTGTCTCCTCTATCCTTTTCTCTGTCTCTGCTGCGGCTGCGGTGCCTGTGGCTCTTGCGCTCAGAGCTGCGGGACCTCCTCCTCTCCCTGCTGCGAGAACGTCGCTTCCTGTCCGAGCGTTCCCGGCTGCGCCTCCTCTCTCGGTCACGACTCCTGTTGACGTGTAAAGGTTTATCTATCAGTACAAGCTAAGGCACAACAGGTACTGCTACTGTACATCAGTACAAGCTACTGGCACAACAGGTGAACGCTAGATGTAGTAAAGTACGTTAAACCAGTATTGTTATTGTGTGTTAAACTATTAAAATTTGTTGTTATCTGAAATAAAGCTGAAATAGAAACATTAGATGAAAAAACCTAGAAAAATATAAATATTGCCTTGTCAACTGAAAAAAAAAAAAAAAAGCTGAACTACTAAAATTACTAAAACTGAAATTAAAAACTAAATAGAAATTTGAACAAAAAAAAAAACTAAAATAAAAAACTGAAAATATAAAAATAAAAGCTAATTCAAAATATTAATAAATACTATAATAGCATATAATTCTAAAATAACACTTAAAAATTAAGTTGCCATTTCAATAAAACAAACATATTTTGAAAAAAAAAAAAAACAACAACAAAAATAATAATTTGTACATCCACAGCTCAGCTTGTGTATCTAGGAGATGCTCGAGTTGTGTACCTGCTGCGCTTCCTGTCGCGTTCCTTACTCCTGGACCTCTTCCTGTCCCTTGAGCGGCTCCTGCGGCGGTCTGACGCGCGGCTAGAGTGTCTACTGTTGGAGTGACTCCTCCTGCGCCTGTCTCTTTCCCGTTCCCTCTCCCGCTCACGTTCCCTCTCCTTCTCCCTCTCCTTCTCCCGCTCTCTCTCCCTCTCCTTTTCTCGCTCTTTCTCCTTCTCCTCTTCCTCTTTGCGTCTCTTCTCTCGTTCCTCCCGTTCACGCTCCCGGTCCTCCCTCTCTTTCTTCCCTCGGTCATCCCTCTCTGGGTCCTCAGAGTGCCGATGCAGCTTCTCCTGTGGGATCAAACATAAAATCACGGTTTAAAAATGAACAACTCTTGATTTGCACCAATGAAGTTCAGCCCAAAACATGCATTACCACACTGTTATCTAATTTTAGGGATTTGTTTTCCTTTTTTTTTTTTACATGTTAAATTTAAATAAATTTGTATTAAATCATAAAATATAATCAAAAAAACTTTTAATCAAATGAAAATATAACAGCATCCCACACCTTCTCGTCTTTCGCATGGTCATTTTTGAACTCGCCGCAACTGACGAAGAAAACTGAGGTCTGAGGTAAAAATGTCGTTTCCGCCCAGATAAACTTTTAAAAATAATGTATTATTTTTCAAACGTTTTTTTAACTTGTTATTTAAAATGTTTTAAATGCAATGTTAAAATGATGGTAATGTGAATGATAAAATCCTGTTTTTCTTTTTCTTTTCTGTCGTGTAATCGACCATTGTTTTCAGTGTCGACTAGTAGGAGCTGTACCGTTTAGTCGACTAGACCCGCACATCCCTAATATTTCAGCTAATATATACACAACTCTATAAAGGATTCTTTAAATTTACTTACATTTAAATGTACCCTTCTATATTTTCATCAAAAATACTTAAGTGTAGGATTGGTCAAAATGTCTATAACGGACCCTAAATCACGAGACTGACTATCAACTCACCTTCAGTTCCTCGACCGTGGCTTTGATTTTGGCATATCCCATATGCTGCTTGCCCATTAGATGATCATCAACTCTGGACTGAGCATCACCTACTATGAGGAAAGCGCCACACACTTCACACACCTCCATCTGCTTCTCCTGAGCTGCAAAGCTCTCAATCGTCTGACAAACAAGAAAACATGTCAGTACCAACACGTGCTTGTCCTGATTTCAAACTGAAAGCCCATGACATAAGTATATGTTCAACAATTAAATACAAAAACAGGACATATGTCTGCTTAAACCTGGATGTGTAACTCACTGAAGGATTGGAACTGAGCTGCTCCCTCTCCTCCTTCAGCTGCTCCACCAGCTTCATCATGCCCTGCGCCTCCTCAACACGGCCCTCCGAGCCCAACTCCTCAATCTGAGCACACAAACACATTTATATGCCTCTCCAACAAATTCATGCTTATGTCTCAGCTTATGACACCAAGAACCCACCTGAACAACAAGCTCCTCAATCTTCTTGGTGAGGACCTGAGCTTTCTCCTCATTCTTCCCAGATGGACCCGGTGCCTGGAAATCAGAGTTCGAAGTGAGTTGGGTTTGACACGCCACGCAGCATACAAGCCTAACTTTTAGGTTATAATAAAAGCTGCATATGAATATAACAGACTGTCCTAACCAGATGTGCATGATGAAGAGTCAGGCAAAAAAATATGGTAATATAAAGATGTAAAGTCAGTGAAGGCTATGGAAGTGCTTACTCCAGAGTTCTGCTGGGCTTCTGACAGGGCTAAACGCGCATGGCCCCTCCGAATCCTGCGCTCCACCTCGGCCAGGAGACTCTGCAGGTATCGCAGGAAGTCTCGCTCATATCCTTCCTTCATAAAGCGGGAGCTCTTCTCATACCTAAGACAATGTGTGACAATCAGGAGTCACAGGCTTAAAAAAAATCATTCCAAATAAGATTGAATAAGCAAAACTATACAAAAATAAAGTGTGTGTATATATATATATATAAAAATTAAAAAAACTACATTCATTATTTCTTCCCCATCTAATTTGGGAGATAAATGTGGTCTGGATGTTTTCATGACACTTACAGATATGGAGTATTAACTTACATTTTCCTCTTAAAAAAAATCATTCCAAATAAGATTGAATAAGCAAAACTATACAAAAATAAAGTGTGTGTATATATATATATATATAAAAATAAAAAAAACTACATTCATTATTTCTTCCCCATCTAATTTGGGAGATAAATGTGGTCTGGATGTTTTCATGACACTTACAGATATGGAGTATTAACTTACATTTTCCTCAAGTTTTCATCATGGATTTTTTCACAAGGACCTGGAAAATAAAACGATACATTACAATGTGGATCACAAGAATAAAACGAGACGGATGTATTTGAGAAGCGGTCCTTACCCAAGTCTGATCGTGTGTTTGTGAAGAGTTCAGCAGGGCAAAAGCCACACAGATAGTATTTGCAGACCTAAAAAAAAAAGTGTGAACACTTGTGTTAAATCCTCATGAGTACTCAATCTTTCTTTATGTGGCTTGTCACCTCAAAAGATGACAAACAGCAATATAGCTGCAAGCAGTGATGACGGGCCCAAGCCATCAGCGCAAACGCCACCCCGGTGGCACATGCATTTACTGTAACTCTCTGGAAGTCTGGTTTTAAGGGATACAGCAATGAAAAAGATACACTATAAAATCAAGAGTGTGAAACACACACAGAACAATATATACAACTTTGGTAACACTTTACAATAGTTTAATTTAAGATTAACTATATTAACATGAACAATAATTATATAGCATTTATTTGTCAATGGAGGAACAGAAACCTCTCAGATTTCATTTACAATATCTTCAACTGTGTTCCGAGGATGAACGTAAGTCTTAGGGAATTGGAAGAACTTGAGGGTGAACAATTAATGACAGAATTTTCATTTTTGGGTGAACTATCCCTTTAAGTGTACTTAGAGTTCACCTCAATGACTTTGTCTCTTAACACACTTAAGTACACTTAGTGATAATGTCAAATTAAAAGCTTTACTTATAGTACATTTTAAATCATTTTTAATAATATTTTGTTGTGCTTCAAACTAACATACTAAAGCACATGTAAAGCACTTGATTATAATTTCAACTGTAATGTGTTATTCAGTATTACATTTAAAATAAATACATAAATGCTTGTCAGTACATTGAGCAATATACCAGAATTATAAAAAACGTTTCATTTAATTCCAAATAACATTAAATTAAGAAAAGTAAGGCAAAGTATAAAACAGATGAACACTAAAGCTAAAGGCGCAAAACTCGTCACCACGTTGCCAAGGGAGCCTTTATGCTGTTGCTAAGGTGTCCAAAGTATTTTAGTCCGCTGTTATTATGCGGTTGATAGAGTTTCGTGTGCTGTTTGTAGCGCGTTGTTACAGTTTTCCATGGTGTTTTTTGTGATTTCTTACTGACGCAAGCCAAAAGAGCCCACCACAGAGTCCATGATATTAATTAAACGTAGATCTGTGATTTGTTTGTCATTTTGTAAGAGCATTTAGAAAAGTAATAGCATCCCTCTCGTCAAGTCGCATTATTTGAATAGTCATTCAGATGTAGCACAAACAGTGCTGGACGAGTTTCACGCAAAAAGTTTGATGCTTAGCGGTTGTTGCGTGCTAATAAAAGTGATTTTGCACAACACTTGTAACAAACGGATGAAGACGAGGGCGGGACGCTGCAGTCGCATGTTTAGCGCATGTGTTCAACGATGAGACTCTTAGCCTAGCGTGCTAACTGACCCCAACACCCCGGACAGACTAGCACACAACACACCGGCCATTTCAACAGCTCTACACACAACACATCTACACGCGTTCTTCAGGTCGTTCGGTGATCTGCAGAGCTCTGTGTGCGAGTATTTAACAAATCGCGGCTGCTGGTTAGCCGCCCGCTCACTTACAGCCTCGTGATCCCAGCGAACATTACAGCGCTTCTCGTCCGGAGCCAAGTTCCGGTCCCGGCCCATTAACTCATCGAGTAACTGGGCAGCAGAAAGCATCGTGCCTCGGCTTTATTTCAGATCCGCTATAAGAGAGGCGTATTATTCATTTATAGAACAACGTGTGCTGCGTCCCCTGCTCTGATCTCAACAACAAAATGGCAGATCAGCGCGCAGCGGATGTTACCTATAGGGCACCTCGAGGAACAGTCGTTAGTGCGCCATCCAGCGTATAGGATGACATGTGTTTTTCAAATTAAAGGGGTAGTTCACCCAAAAATGAAAAATTACCTCATGATTAACACACACTTGATCCATCCTAGGTGTATATGACTTTCTTCTTTCAGGCGAATACAATCGGAGTTATATTAAAAAATGTCCTGGCTCTTCCAAGCTTTATAATGGCAGTGAATGGGTGGTGATATACAATAGACGAAGTCCAATAAAAGAGTGTAAATCCATCATAAAAAAATACTCCACATGGCTCAGAGGGATTACCGTATTGATCCGAATATAAGACGATATTTTTTTCTTGGAAATACATCTGAAAAAACGCGGTCGTCTTATATTCAGGGTCTAGACTTTGACATGTCAATAATACACCCACAACAATAGGTGGCGCCAAATACGCATAAAACGAGTGTGCCATGAAATACGTAATGCAATGCGTGTTGTAAAGATCGCGAGTAAAAACAAAAGAATGTTACAGTTTTCCATGGTGTTTTTTGTGATTTCTTACTGACGCAAGCCAAAAGAGCCCACCACAGAGTCCATGATATTAATTAAACGTAGATCTGTGATTTGTTTGTCATTTTGTAAGAGCATTTAGAAAAGTAATAGCATCCCTCTCGTCAAGTCGCATTATTTGAATAGTCATTCAGATGTAGCACAAACAGTGCTGGACGAGTTTCACGCAAAAAGTTTGATGCTTAGCGGTTGTTGCGTGCTAATAAAAGTGATTTTGCACAACACTTGTAACAAACGGATGAAGACGAGGGCGGGACGCTGCAGTCGCATGTTTAGCGCATGTGTTCAACGATGAGACTCTTAGCCTAGCGTGCTAACTGACCCCAACACCCCGGACAGACTAGCACACAACACACCGGCCATTTCAACAGCTCTACACACAACACATCTACACGCGTTCTTCAGGTCGTTCGGTGATCTGCAGAGCTCTGTGTGCGAGTATTTAACAAATCGCGGCTGCTGGTTAGCCGCCCGCTCACTTACAGCCTCGTGATCCCAGCGAACATTACAGCGCTTCTCGTCCGGAGCCAAGTTCCGGTCCCGGCCCATTAACTCATCGAGTAACTGGGCAGCAGAAAGCATCGTGCCTCGGCTTTATTTCAGATCCGCTATAAGAGAGGCGTATTATTCATTTATAGAACAACGTGTGCTGCGTCCCCTGCTCTGATCTCAACAACAAAATGGCAGATCAGCGCGCAGCGGATGTTACCTATAGGGCACCTCGAGGAACAGTCGTTAGTGCGCCATCCAGCGTATAGGATGACATGTGTTTTTCAAATTAAAGGGGTAGTTCACCCAAAAATGAAAAATTACCTCATGATTAACACACACTTGATCCATCCTAGGTGTATATGACTTTCTTCTTTCAGGCGAATACAATCGGAGTTATATTAAAAAATGTCCTGGCTCTTCCAAGCTTTATAATGGCAGTGAATGGGTGGTGATATACAATAGACGAAGTCCAATAAAAGAGTGTAAATCCATCATAAAAAAATACTCCACATGGCTCAGAGGGATTACCGTATTGATCCGAATATAAGACGATATTTTTTTCTTGGAAATACATCTGAAAAAACGCGGTCGTCTTATATTCAGGGTCTAGACTTTGACATGTCAATAATACACCCACAACAATAGGTGGCGCCAAATACGCATAAAACGAGTGTGCCATGAAATACGTAATGTAATGCGTGTTGTAAAGATCGCGAGTAAAAACAAAAGAAAAAGAAAACCTTACAGCAGCATGAGTCGTGACTGTCACGTTAGCATGATGGCACCAAACTCCCTTTGTGATTTTAAAACGTAAGACAATACCCAGATTTGAAGACTACAGTAAGATTTAACTTCTACTGTTAATAAGATGTTGGTAGGCTACTATTAGATGGATAGCCTAAATGTCCTAATTCAGATGGGCTACCAGTTTTTTTTATTTTTTTTTATGGTATATCAAAAAGTGTATATTTTTAAAATGTGATTGTTGGTACATTTTACCAGTTTTTACCATACTTTCAAAACAAAAATTAAAATAGGAAAAATATGCAATATGAAAATAATTGAAGACAAAATGTGTTTTACTGAGAAAAAACAAGATTTGGTTTTTAAAAAGCCTTTTTCCAAAAGGTACATCTGGAAAAAGGGGGGGTCGTCTTAGATCTTTACAACACGCATTGCATTACGTATTTCATGGCACACTCGTTTTATGGGTATTTGGCGGCTTTTCTGACAAGATACGTGTTAAATATCGCATGCGATTTATCGTGCAGCCCTAGACCAAACTCCCTTTGTGATTTTAAAACGTAAGACAGTACCCAGATTTGAAGACTACAGTAAGATTTAACTTCTGCTGTTAATAAGATTTTGGTAGGCTACTATTAGATGGATAGCCTAAATGTCCTAATTCAGATGGGCTACCTGTTTTTTTTTTTTTTATGGTATATCAAAAAGTGTATATTTTTTAAATGTGATTGTTGATACATTTTTCCAGTTTTTACCATACTTTCAAAACAAATTTAAATAGGAAAAATATACTATATGAAAATAATTGAAGACAAAATGTGTTTTACTGAGAAAAAACAAGATTTGGTTTTTAAAAAGCCTTTTTCCAAAAGGTACATCTGGAAAAAGGGGGGTCGTCTTATAATCAGGGTCATCTTATATTCGGGCCAATACGGTAATAAAGGCCTCCTGAAGCGAATTGATGCATTTTTGTAACAACAGTCGTCAGTGCGCCATCTAGCTTATAGGATGACATGCCTTTTTCAAATTAAAGTCACCATGAAATTAAAATGGACTTTCATTATTTATTAATGGTTTATCGTTGCACATTATTATTATTATTATTAATAAATGCATGTGTTTTCATAATCTTTAGTAAAAATAGGCCTAACTTCCCCTCCCTCTTACAGTGGCATCTCCCCAATACCTAAACTTAAAGGGGTGGTTGATTATGATTTCACTTTTTTAACTTTAGTTAGTGTGAAATGTTGCTGTTAGAGCACAAACAATAGCTATAAAGAGCTCAAAGTTCAATGCAAAGGGAGATATTTTCCTTTTAAAAAAAAATCGCTGTTTAAGGACTACAAAAATGCTGGTAGGGACTACAACGAGCTTATTCCCGGGTTTGTGACATCACTAACCCCAATGTTCGCATAAACCCTGTCCCCCGGGAACACACAGCTACCCATAATGGTAAGGGGGTGTGACGTTATCAGGACACCGTGCACTAGGTGGTTAGCGAATCACAACACACTGGGCCAGCTAACCAATCTGATCCTGATTGCGTATTTCTGAGGGAGAGGCTTCATAGAACCAGGAATTCAACAGATTTGGACGAGAACGGAAACAGCAGTTAAGAATAAAGGTAAAATATGTGAAAAAAAACATATTTTGTAAGTACATATTTTATAATGTAAAAAAAAAAAATGAAGCATGAACATGTTACACTGCAACCAATAAACACAATCAAGCCTTCGAAAGAGGCTGATCAACCACCCTTTTAAAGGGGTCATATGATGCAACTTCAAGTTTTCCTTTCTCTTTGGAGTGTTACAAGCTGTTCGTGAATAGATAAGATCCCTAAAGTCGCAAAGTCTAAAGTCTTAAACTCAAAGAGATATTCTTTATAAAAGTTAAGACTCGTCCACGCCCTCCTAAAACGGCTCGTTCTAACACGCCCCCACATGTCTACGTCACTGTGTGGGAAGATTTGCATAACGCCGCCCAAATGTTCACGCAAAGAAAGAAGGCGTAACTTTGATTCTCGCTGTAGTATTGTTGCTGCTGCCGCCATGTCGTGAAGATGCTGTGTGTTTCATTGCGAAAGCGAAAATACTTTGTTTGGCCTTCCAAAAGAGGACACAACTCGAAATCATTGGTTAAGTTGTATTTTGCACACTGTTCCGATGCGATGCGATGCGATGCGATGCAACGCAACGCGTAAAAAGACAGTATCAGTCATTATAATCAGTAATTATGTAATTATGGATGCAACAAATGCCTCGTTTTTAATGGGTTTTATTGTTTTTGTCTCGTCGCGTCGGGACACAGCATCACAGTATGGTGAGGGGCGTAACATTTCCGTCACACGCTTGAGGTATTCGGCCAATCACAACTCACTGGATAGCTGGCCAATCAGAGCACACCTCGCTTTTCAGAACGATGAGCTTTGTAAAAATCGACGCGTTTCAGAAAGGCGGGGCATAGAGGAGCAACAATAATGTACAGTATGTGGAAAATAATGTGTTTTTTTAACCTTAAACCACATAAACACATTTCATTACACAAAATACACAAAATACTGTTCTTTTTTAGCAACGCCATATGACCCCTTTAACAACTATCTCACTAACTATTAATAAACAGCAAATTAGGAGTTTACTGAGGCAAAAGTCGTAATGAATAATGAGAATTGGTCCCCAAACTAAAGTGTGTAATATATATATTTTATGTTTACCAGATGTTTACCAGTCTTATTTTCATTTAGTATCTGCCCATCTGTCATTTTCTGGTTTCATGAGAAATAGCTGTGGTCCAAACAGGTTTATTTCAGTTTCCTTATACTGAAAGTTAAATACAGTCACACAGCTTCATTCTCTGTTCATAACATTCAAATTCTGCTGGTTTTAGTCTATTTAGTAATATTTAACAAAACTATTAAAGTTTTAAAGGGTTCATGTTGCATGTGTTATCAAACTGCCCTTGTAACTGTCATATTGTAACGGGGCTGACAAGACGAGAGGTGTGCGGATCCATGTGCAAGCTTTATTTCACAAGATTCAGCTGTGTAAGTGCAATGGATGATGGGAACTGTAGTCCGGGGTGACATGTAACAGTCTGTGTAGTGGGAGAGTCAATGTAATGGTAGAATGACCTCTAGTGGCAATCGGCCGGAAGGCCACGGACCGGATTCGTGACACATATCTGTACTATTTTATTTAGATTTTCATTTCATGGTTCCTGATTCCTTGGTTGTCATGGTTTCTTAGTATGTTCTCATTTGTTTCCTTGGTTACGTGTTCCTCATGTGTCTAGTTTAGGCCCTGTTTACACTAGTGTGTTTTTGTTTTGGTTGCTAGTTGTTTTGGTTGCTAGTCACTGGCAGGTACAAGAATGAGCATGGTGGCGAGGAAAAGCATGGACGTCTTTGTTGCCGATTGCTCTACGCACAGCTTGCCTCTTGCACATATATTATAAAATATTGAATTTAGCTGTACAATGGCTGCTAAAACCGGCAACAAAGCCAGGAAAGTTTGCAGTTCAATTTCCATGTTATTGTTTACATGGTCGTTAAGGATACACAGAGCGAATGTGGGCAGCCAAGCCATCGTTTTCAAGGGTCGAAAACACCGGAGAAGTGTAAACGACAGGCGTAACCGTAGCAAAAGTTATGCGTTTTAAAAACAAAAACGCACTAGTGTAAACGTAGCCTTAGTTCTAGTTATTTAATTATAAAGGCCAATTCACACTGCACAGACAAACGCCAACAAACAAGTAGGATGCTGGTTTTAGAATTTTATGAAAAATAACATGTTCACACTGCCCCAACAGACACTGACAAACTTCCAGTCAGAGAGAGTCAAGTAAGTCTGACTAGGGGGAAAAAATGTATGATCCTGTAACCACAATCAAAATGTACTGTTATTAATGTCTTTGCGTGTCATTCTTCACCTGAAAAGATGTCAAATAGAACAAAAGAGCCTGTGGGTGAAGCCGTGGTTGCTGCTACGGGGAAGACGGGGCGCCAATTTGAATTTATGCAGAGAACTGCAGTGGGAAGATTTTCAAAGCTTTCAAAATTTTACTCAGGTGGTCCCTAATAAGTTTCGGTTTGTCCAGAAACCTGCCATTTTTAGGATAATTTGATAAGCACAGCCAGCACTTACTCGCAGTCTTGCCTCATCATCATGCCAACGGTTAGTGGCCAGGTCAGATTACGTCAGAGTTTGTTGTCGTTTGTTGGAAAATCATTTCACACTACTCAGACATTCCACGACCCAGCAAACGAGGATATAACATGTTCAGTCGGGTTTTAAACTCTTTTAATAGTTTTAAAGGGGTCATATGTTGCGATTTCAAGTTTTCCTTTCTCTTTGGAGTGTTACAAGCTGTTCGTGAATAGATAAGATCCCTAAAGTTGCAAAGACTAAAGTCTCAAACCCAAAGAGATATTCTTTATAAAAGTTAAGACTGGTCCACATCCTCCTAAAACACCTCGTTTAAACACGCCCCCACATGTCTACGTCACGATGTGGGAAGATTTGCATAACACCGCCCAAATATTTACGCAAAGAAAGAAGGCGTAACTTTATTGTTGCTGCTGCCGCCGCCGCCATGTTGTGAAGATGCTGTGTGATTCATTGCGAAAGCGAAAATACTTTGTTTGGTCTTCCAAAAGAGGACGATATCCACTTCGTCATGTTAAGTTGTATTTACAACACCGTTCCAGAACAGTTCAAACCAAATATTCAGATGCGTGCAACGCATTTTACGGAGGACGAGGACTGTTTCCTGGGAGAGTAGCCGACAATGCCGGTGTTCCGGTGAATTCAGTTCCCCTGTTTCCCCTTCGGCGCACATGCTGACCCTATA
>NW_015644654.1:89712-90447 GCF_001515625.1 Sinocyclocheilus rhinocerous | reverse complement strand
TATAAAAATAAAAGCTAATTCAAAATATTAATAAATACTATAAAAGTATATAAATAATAATAAAATAATACTGTTCCATATAGTTAGTGTTAATGCATTCAGGTTTCTTTTTAAAGGGGTCATATGATGCGATTTCAATTTTTCCTTTCTCTTTGGAGTGTTACAATCTCTTGGTGCATAAAGAAGATCTGTAAAGTTGCAAAGACTAAAGTCTCAAACCCAAAGAGATATTCTTTATAAAAGTTAAGACTGGTCCACATCCTCCTAAAACACCTCGTTTAAACACGCCCCCACATGTCTACGTCACTGTGTGGGAAGATTTGCATAACGCTGCCCAAATGTTCACACAAAGAAAGGAGTAACTTTATTGTTGCCGCCGCCGCCATGTTGTGAATACGCTGTGTGTTTCGTTGCGAAAGCGAAAATACTTTGTTTGGCCTTCCAAAAGAGGACACAACTAGAAATCAGTGGTTAAGTTGTATTTACAACACTGTTCCAGAACAGTTCAACCCAAATATTCAGATGTGTGCAGCACATTTTATGGAGGACTGTTTCCTGATCCTGGGAGAGTAGACTACAATGCCGGCTGTTCTGACTCACAGACTGTAAGTACGTTTTCATATTTAAAGAATTTGCCACTGATGATTCAAACACGAGTTTTGGGCAGTGTAGAGTAGCGCTTGTTGTTTTTCATATCTACGATCACAAATGCAGACATGGTTTTATGTTTACGCG
>NW_015644654.1:87578-89562 GCF_001515625.1 Sinocyclocheilus rhinocerous | reverse complement strand
GACGCGTTTCAGAAAGGCGGGGCATAGAGGAGAAACAATAATGTACAGTATGTGGAAAATAATGTGTTTTTTTAACCTTAAACCACATAAACACATTTCATTACACCAAATACACAAAATAATGTTATTTTTAGCAACATCATATGACCCCTTTAAACAAACTCTGACCAACAGCAACAGACGCTGACAGGGGTAACACACTGATCCAACAACCTCCGACAGACTTGTCTGTTGGTGTTTGTTGGCGTTTGTCTGTACAGATGGAATTTGCCTTTAGGCACATTTAAAAACAGTCACAGGACTGACCAAAGCTGTATAAAGTCAAATAGTCAAAACAGAAAATAACACATACAAAAATAAGAGCATCATGTTTTAAAAGCTAAAGAAAACGGGTAGATTTTCAGAAGAGATTTAAAAACTGATAGGGAAGGAGTAACTCTGAGTTGTGCTGGTAGGCTGTTCCACAATCTAGGTCCCACCACCGAAAAGGCTCTATCTCCTCTGCGTTTCAACCTTTTGCAGGGAACCATAAGTAAGTTTTGATTACCAGATCTTAAGTCTCTGGAAGGGCTGTAGGGATGTAACAGTTCAGATAGGTAATGCGGAGCAAGGTTGTGTAAACATTTACACAAATAGGAGAGTTTTAAAATCATTCCCAAAATGAACTGGAAGCCAATGAAAAGCCTGCAAAATGGGAGTGACATGATCATACTTACGACCTTTCTTAAGAAATTTGGCTGCAGCATTTTAAACCAATTGTAAATGAGCAACCTGGGACTTGGAGATGCCACAATACAGAGAATTACAATAGTCCAATCGAGAGGTTATTTTTCAGGCAGGAAATTTGTAATTTTAGAAAGTAGGCGAAGCTGAAAAAAGCTAGAAGCAACAACAGAGGAAACATGTTTATCTAAAGTTAGCCGACTGTCAAGAAGAACACCAAGGTTCCATACACACTTTGAATTAAAACTGACAGACTTTAAACTCGAAATTGTCAGATGGGCCAAAGACTACAACCTCACTCTTTGAATCATTTAAAGTTAAAAAGTTACTTGCCAAACCAGAGCTTTACCTCATCAAGACAGGCAAATAAATATTGTATTGCAGAAGGGTCATTTCTTTTATTAACAGATAGATCTGGGTATCATCTGCATAAAAATGGAAAGATGAACCATGCCTTCTCAGAATCAAACCTAGAGGCATCAAGAAGAAAGAGAAAAGCAAAGGTGCCAAAATAGAGCCCTGGGGGAGTCCAGATTCGAGACGAGCAGCAGAGGTAAAATTGCCAATCCTGACAACAACAAAAAATCTCTTGGCTAAATAGTATTTAAACCAATTCAAGACTAAACCTTTAAACACCACATGGGATTCTAATCTAGATAGGAGCAACATGTGATTGACAGAGCCAAAGGCAGCAGTCAAGTCTAAAAGAATTAAAATCACAGAGTCACCTGCATCAGTAGCAACTAAAAATCATTTAAAAATCATAAAAAAAACAAACAAACAAAAAATTTTTTTAACACTCTCAGCAGAGCAGACTCAGTGCCAAAGGTGTAGAATTAGGTAGGGATGCTGGGGACATGTCCCTACCAATATCCAGCAATTACTAAATTGTCCCTAGCTGTCAGGATCTCCAGCTGGAGTGCCCATGAGATCCTCTAGAGGGCACTCCATCCTTAAACTGTACCATTATTTCACGGACTACATCTCCCATAACACCCCATGCCAGGAACTGATTACACCTACAATTCAATTCAATTCAAGTTTATTTGTATAGCGCTTTTCACGATACAAATCGTTGCAAAGCAGCTTTACAGAAAAATAAGTTTCTACAATATATTTAGTAGTAGCTTTTCAGTGGTGACTATGTCAAATTGATGTACATATGGCAGAAATGTATGGTAAAATTCAGTTAATGACGTAATCAAACAGACGATGAACACTATTAACAGCAATGATTATATGTTGCAATCAAACTTGTAGC
>NW_015644654.1:85294-87485 GCF_001515625.1 Sinocyclocheilus rhinocerous | reverse complement strand
TTGTGTAAATCTACATCCCGTGGCAAAAACAGAGAAACAAATAGAGACATAATTAGCGTAGCTGCTGTTCCAACCAAGCAAAAATGATTTGTTCAACCCAAGCTAAGGAACAATAATGTGCATTTGATCAGATATGACTGTAGTTCAAGATTATGAGATGCATTATTTGAATGCTTGGCCAAAGAGATGTGTCTTTAATCTAGATATAAACAGAGAGAGTGTGTCTGAACCCCGAACGTTATCAGGAAGGCTATTCCAGAGTTTGGGAGCCAAATGTGAAAAAGCTGTACCTCCTTTAGTGGACTTTGCTATCCTGCCACGACCAGTCTGATGGGGCTCATGCTTATAACAGTAGCTTGGTGGAGTAGACTCATTTAGACCAATATAATCATTAGGTTTTAGCCGGGTTTCAGTCAAGCATAGTACATCAAAACGATTATCTGTGATTATTTCATTTACAATAACTGCTTTGGGTGAGAGTGATCTAATGTTTAGGAGCCCAAACTTTAAAAATTGTTTTTGTTCATTTATTTTACATTTTTCTGGTTTAATCACGATAAGATTTTTTCTAGATCCTGCATTAAATTTATATTTTGACCTCACTATTCGGGGAACAGACACAGTCTTTATAGATTGTACAGCGCAAGTACTTCTATCATTTAAACGGGTAGAACAAAAGTCATCATAGCAGTTATTTGAGAATTGGCTTACTAGTCATATGGAGCTGCTGGGGTGCAGGCCATCACCGTGAAAAAGCCTAGGACGCTCCCAGAAAAGATTCCAATTATTAACAAAGAGCAGTTTCTGTTCTTTACACCATGACAATAACCATTTGTTTAAAGCAAAAAGTCTACTGAACCTTTCCTGTCCTCGTCGATATGTGGGAAGCGGCCCTGACACGATGATCGTTGTCACGGGCGATGTGCTGCGCACCGTCTCGATCTGCTTCTCCACCAGGTCGCGGATCTGCTTCTCCACGGCCTCCAGCTCGAGCTGCATTCGGTGTCCTCACCTGCACTCAAAGGTAGACACACATCCACCATTAAAGCAAGCAACAGTGAGTAAAACAATGAAAATGTGTGTGAATAGAGTATTAGCAATGTAAGCGAGATTAGCGGCAACCACACTGGCGATGCTAACGGGCTATAAGCTAATAGCGGACTCGGGGAAATAAAAAAACTAGTGATAACAAGGCGCTCTGATTGTTTTTGTTGTAGAATACGATAGGGGATATATTCACACGTTATAGAAACGGAAATGATGGTGTATAAAATTGATTTTAAGATAAAAATAGACGATAAAGAATTAACTTGACGGAGCTCAAACTCAAAACATGTGGTAGCAACAAACAGGAAGTGACGTGTAATATCAAGTTGACCACCAGCTGTAATATGAAGTTGGCCACCTACAGCTGTTTCCAATTAGAAGGACTATTTAAATTGCACTCTTTCACTTTCACATTGCAAAGTATTGTTTTGCTGTTGCGGACTCTACCAAGCGTTTTCATTGCCATTGCCATTGTTTTGTTTATTTTGTACTTTGGACTGCTCACTTGGATTTTGACCAGTGCCTGTTCTTTTGGATTACTCTTTTGCCTCTGCCTTGGATTACATTGTTTGCTGGATCTTGACCTTGCCTGTTTTGACCACGCCTTGTGTAAATAAAGCTTGCACATGGTTCTATCTATAGAGTCCCCATATAGCAATAGTTTTGATCAAACAATTAAATGTGTCAAACATTGATTTAACCATTGATACTAATAAGTTAAAGTAAATACATTAGAAAACTGCACACTTTCAAGGACGCACATTTAATACATTGGTGGAGTAAGAACATAAGGTAGCCTAAAGGTATAGTCGCACACCGGACGAGAAGCGCAGTGCCGCGTCTAGGACAACTCACAGGTATTGCACCCAGTTCAAGACAGCAGTCCAAAACAGTTAATCTAAAAGTTCATTTCAGGAATTAACAAAGTTGTGTCGATGAGTTTGATACGGTGTTTGACTAAACAGCAAACGGAAAGAGAAAGCTCGATCTATAGGCTATTATTAGCTCTCAAGCATACAGACAGAAAGACAAACGTTGTGCTGAAAGATGCACAATACACAATCTTCCAGCCTAGGATGAAGTCATTATGTACATTAACAATAATTTGGCGAATCAGCTCAAAGGGGAAATATGAATAATTAAT
>NW_015644654.1:83693-85037 GCF_001515625.1 Sinocyclocheilus rhinocerous | reverse complement strand
GCATGTAGCAAAAATCTGCATGATTAGGGACTCCAGTTATGAGCAAACAATGAACAACGTCAAGTGTGATACAAGTAAGACTTTATTAACTACATAAACACTTAAACTAGTCTAACATACACATGCACACACATGCATACAGTTGGCATAGGAAAAGGGGTTAAAGCTTAAGCAGTAAAGAGAAGAGAAATAAAGACATGAAGCTATGGTACAATTTGATATTCAGCAGATCTACAGCATGAAGGAAACATCAGTTTCTTAGTTCAAACACACATTTGTAAAAAGGTGCAAATGATACTTAATGTATCAATTAATAAGACTAAGTTTGATACTTGCACGTCTCGCCTGTTTGAAAGAGAGTCCTGATGCAATCTGAAGGCTCAAGTTGATCTTTGCTGAAGTTGGTTGATGAAAAATAACCAGTTTGAGTCAGAGGATCTTGAAGTGGAAAGACTAGGCCGATGCCTGGCACAGACTTAAGGGTTGCAGAAGAGTTTCTAGCTCACATCCTTATCTTCTCAGAAACTAACAGGACCGCAGACTTCACCATATGTTGGGGCCCACCGGGCACGCCCGCACCGGCTCAGGCTCGCCACTCGGGCAGCAATCAGAAGATTTAGCAGAAGACCTGGGCGGAACTGTGCGTGAGCCCTTTAAAGTCTGAGACGAGTCCCGTCTCTCAGGATGGGCTTGTCCAATGAGAAAGGCTGAATTTCCAAGCGGGAGGTTGGAAATACTGGGGAGTTTTATGACCCTTTGTCTGAGAGCATGGTAATTTGCATATGGAACTGGATTGGATGTTGATATGCAAACTATTAAAGATTCTTAGAACACTAACATGTTGCATAGGTATCCACATATTATATACACTCTCAATTAGGTAATCCGAAGACAAATTCATAGAGACCAAACATGGTATCGGTGGGGTTATATTAACTAGTGATCTATCATAACACACACACAAAACCGTATACAATTCAAAAGACAATATACAAGAACAGTAATGGTATACACAATGTCCTGAGGAGATGTGTGTTCATTCACAGAAAGGTTTTCCATTAATTAATTAGAGAAGAGTCAATTTGTATGGGCATTGCGTGTCTTTCCTAAGGATAAATGAATTGAGAGTTACTCTGCCCGCATTCCTTTGAGCAATAAAACCAGGCTTATCAGCATTGGTTGCCATGGAACCAGAGGCCTGTTCTGCCTTTTTGAGGCGTTAGCCGCATTTTGGGGGAAGGGTCCATTGAGCCCTCATAGTTGTCTTATTGATTGAGGGGTATTAAGGAGTATTTGTTAAATATAACAAAAAAAAATGTGTGTCTGATTGGTCCAGACGCTACA
>NW_015644654.1:68060-75605 GCF_001515625.1 Sinocyclocheilus rhinocerous | reverse complement strand
GAACTGTGCATGAGCCCTTTAAAGTCTGAGACGAGTCCCGCCTCTCAGGATGGGCTTGTCCAATGAGAAAGGCTGAATTTCCAAGCGGGAGGTTGGAAATACTGGGGAGTTTTATGACCCTTTGTCTGAGAGCATGGTAATTTGCATATGGAACTGGATTGGATGTTGATATGCAAACTATTAAAGATTCTTAGAACACTAACATGTTGCATAGGTATCCACATATTATATACACTCTCAATTAGGTAATCCGAAGACAAATTCATAGAGACCAAACATGGTATCGGTGGGGTTATATGAACTAGTGATCTATCATAACACACACACAAAACCGTATACAATTCAAAAGACAATATACAAGAACAGTAATGGTATACACAATGTCCTGAGGAGATGTGTGTTCATTCACAGAAAGGTTTTCCATTAATTAATTAGAGAAGAGTCAATTTGTATGGGCATTGCGTGTCTTTCCTAAGGATAAATGAATTGAGAGTTACTCTGCCCGCATTCCTTTGAGCAATAAAACCAGGCTTATCAGCATTGGTTGCCATGGAACCAGAGGCCTGTTCTGCCTTTTTGAGGCGTTAGCCGCATTTTGGGGGAAGGGTCCATTGAGCCCTCATAGTTGTCTTATTGATTGAGGGGTATTAAGGAGTATTTGTTAAATATAACAAAAAAAAAAAAAGTGTGTGTGTCTGATTGATTCAGACGCTACAATAATTTGGGACAAATATAATGTGATTTTATGCAAAACTATATGAGTGGTGCCCTGTGGCACTGCAGGATTTGGAACAATAGGTTGGGTTCTGCTGTTATGTCCCCACTAATGTCAATGAAGTGCTATGAAAAGACTTAAAACCTGACTGAAAAATTTCAGAAATATGGTTCGTATTTAGAAAAGACTGCAGTTGGCACAACACAACGTACCTTAGAGATAAAAGGAACCACAGAAACAGGTCGGTAGTTATTTAAAACAGATGTGTCTAAGGAAGGCTTCTTGAGCAAATAAGGAGTAACAGAGGCCAATTTCAGGCATACAGGACCAGAGTCAGTTAATAAACATTTGTTCAGTAAAGATAGTAGAGCAGGGCCAACAGACTCAATTAACAATTTGAAATACCGAGGTTATATTACATCACAAGAACGGAAAGAAGGTTTGAGGGTGGCAATTTCAGTCAGAGATTGTAGATAAATGGGATCGAAAGCCTCGCATGAGGCTAATGGCTGAGTAACAAGAAGAGGGTCATTACAAGTGGTTATTGCCTGGGGCCTTAAATTTGAAATGATATCAATGGAAAAAGCTCAAGAAGCTTTTACACAATACATTAGAAGGATTTGGTATATTATTGACAGATGGATTTGAGACACCATTAATAACTGGGAAAAACTCAATCATTTGCAGGTTCAACTCAATTGTTTATTATGGTCTCAAAAAAAAACAAAAAACAAACCGGGCAGGAGCAGAAGGCTGGAAGCCGTATTCCAGGGCAGAGGATGCAGACAGTAAGAGGTGGACAGTCCGAACGAGCAACCAGACACTCGACGAGGCAGAGAGGGGGAACTGTGGAGAAAACAGCGCACAGAGACCCAGCGTCAGTGCTGAAAATAAATCAAACAACAGAAACTAAAGTGCACTTGGAGCCTCGGAAAACACGACAAGTCATAACATGGCAAAACCGAAAGTAGGTCAGAGCGGAGCGGAGCGGAGCGTAGCGAGCAAGTGTTGCCAACTGCTTTCAATTGAAAGTAGCTAAAACTGGTAGCTAAATGTCACTAGATGACATCATAGTGGCAAATTTACTGATCTATATAAAGATGAATGTAAATCAGTGGGCAAGATGAGAACTTAGATAAGGTTTGTCCAAGAAATTGCTATATTTGTCCCTAAACTTTTGAAAAAATTCTCAAAAGGGGTTGGGAAGTCGCTAAATCTAGCTACAAATACCTAAATTAGCAACACTGGTAGCGAGTACATACAACAACTGTCTGACAAGACTACACACAAGAGGAACTAAAATAGAGGGGAAAATGAGAGACTAACTAGCCACAGGTGTGATGGTAGCCAAGATAGATAATTGGATCGCAATAGGGAGGGGAATCACGAAGACAACGAGCACATGGTGAACTGTCAAAACAAAACCCATGTGCTTTGAACAACTAACACTTTACACAGACAAGACAAGGACAAATAACCTGCCGATCAGACCAAAATCATGATAAGAACAGAACCTTGGGCTTATGTTGGTTGTTTAAAATTAAACTGGGAAAAAAGGCAGCCTTTGCAGCAGTCTGGTAAGCCAGAAGACAGATCTTACACAGCTCATATGAAGTTTGAAGTCTGTGTCCTTTTTCCATTTTCGCTCTGCTTTTCTGCAAGCTTTTCTTAGTGAGCGAATATCAGAGGTAAGCCATCGATCTGTTCTAGGTTTCGGTTTTAAAAACTTTCAAAGGAGCAGTCACATTTAAAATGTCCAACCATACATTATTTAGCAGCTCAAAGTGTTGGCCAACATTTAGGTCGTAAAGCTAAGAGACATGGTGATGATCAGTGATTGCTTTAGTTGGGCTCTTGACCCTTGACATTTTGACATAATTTTTTATTTTGCTGTTTCTGATACATGTTTGTTATGGCACAAAATGCAGGAGAAAATCTCATCAGATGATGATGGTCACTTATTGGAGATGATGTAGTCATCATGTAGTGGCCTGATTCACTGACACTCACATAAAGTCAAATCTTATTAGCTGTCTATTAGCCGAGTCTATTAGCTGTTAATTTCACATGATTTACAGTAGCCTTGAGATATTGTAGCATCTGTACTTTGACAATCTGGTATTCAGATTTTTTCTTTCCTTTTTTTAAAAGTGATACAGACATTTTTTTTTGAGCTGTGTTGTTTTTTTAGACTGCTATCACTGCATTGAGCACACATTTTACACCTGACATAAATGTCGTGGTGGAACATCATAATTTTGTGGTCATAATTTCCAGAAATGAGTGCAAGGCGCTCATGAGTCTATAGTGAACTATATCACTGCACTGAGACAATTAGCAATGACTTGTGACTTTCCTAATACAGAGGACATGATCTAAGACCAACTTATTGAGCATGTGTCGGATCCCTGGATTCGTGAGAGACTGCTCCAAAGACCTAACCTTACTTTGGCAGAAGACATCGCAACTGCGAACCAAGCATCAGAACAAGCAAAAGCCATATGATAGTGGAGCATTCCCGTGCAAGCCGTTATAATTCAACAAAAGGCTCAAAAGTGCAAACAGCAAAGAACCATGTCCACCGAAAAGGCGACTCCAAAATCTTATGCACCTGCTGCGTTTGCACGATCATGTTTTCATTGTGGTTCAAGTGGACACTTGGCTAATGCCAGGGAGTGCCCAGCAACAAGAGCAGTGTGGCAGAACTGTAAAAAGAAAGGACACTTTGCATGCGGGTGCCATTCGACTCCAACACACACCGTTAGAGAAGTTGGATTTGCGCATGCATGTAATGCTGCCATTGGTTTGAATTTGGAGCTCTGTCAAATTTATCGTTAATCCTCTGTTTAAACTAACCTATAACCTGCTATTTTCTTATTTTACAGCGGGTGAACATATCCCCAATAGTAATTAACATAAAAAACAATCAGAATGGTTTGAAATAGCTAGTTTGCTATTTCTGCTACTAGCTTAGTCCATTAGCATCAGCAGCGTGGTCCCCGGCTACTGTTTGTCTTGTTTACAAACATTTTACTCAGAAACTTACTGTTATTTGTTAAATGGCGAATGTGTTGGATTTGTGTCTACCTCCGGATATCACCCCCAGACCAATGGCCAGACTGAGCAGAAGATACAGGAGATTGGGAGGTACCTCCGGACATACTGCCATTCCAACCAACACAGCTGGAACCGTTTCCTCCCGTGGGCCGGGTATGCGCAGAACTCCCTGAAACAGACCACCACAGGCCTCACCCCGTTCCAGTGCATACTCGGTTTCCAACCCCATCTGTTTCCTTGGACAAAAGAGCCCTCCGACGTTCCAGCTGTTGACCACTGGTTCCGAACGAGCGAGAGAGTTTGGGACTCAGCCCACGTCCACCTCCAGCAGGCAGTGCGGAGACATAAGGCCTTCGCAGATGCCCTCCGATCTAACGCCCATCTATCGCCCAGGAGATAAGGTTTGGCTTTCAACCCGGGATCTGCGTCTCCGCCTGCCCTGTAGAAAGCTGAGTCCCTGCTACATAGGTCCTTTTACCATCCTGAGGCAGATAAATGAGGTCACCTTCCACCTTCAACTCCCAGCCCGGTTTCGTATCCACCCAGTATTCCATGTCTCACTCCTCAAACCCTTGTTTCCCTCTTCCCCAGGTCCCAGCGAACCCGCAGTACCTCCTCCTCCTGAAGTCATGGCAGAAACCTCTATCTACCGCATCCGGAATATCTTGGACTCCCGGCGGCGGGGCGATCACCTGGAGTACCTCATTGATTGGAAAGAGGAAAGATCGTGGGTTGCCCGGGATGATGTTCTGGATCCGTCCCTCCTGGCAGATTTCCATCGCCACCACCCAGACCGTCCCGCTCCCACAGGCCGTGGCCGGCCCCGTCGCCGCAGTCAGGCATCAGGAGCCGCACCTGGAGGAGGGGGTACTGTCAGGGAATCACAGTCACCACCAACTACACTCACCAGATCCCAATTCCCTGATTATTGATCACCGCCACCTGTCACCACTCATCAAGAGCACTATATCCTTGCACTCCTCCCGTACAGCCGTTGTCTGGTCTCGAACATTGCATGTTTACTTATCTGACCCTTACCTGTGATACCTATCTGCCTCTAGCTCCAGCATGCTGTTCCCCGTTCTCCTCCGCTCCTGTGCTCCATCGTCTCCGTGCTCCTCCAATCCCCCGGGATCCCCTGGAAAAGGATAAAAGAACTCTATCAGACTCAGATAAGACGCATTAACCCTTGCAATTCCCCGCTTACTCACCTGGACCTGTTGCTCTGCTCTCTTCTGCCTGCCTGTTGAAAATAAACCTGCTGTTTGTGCACTTACCTCTGTGTCCTCCAGTGTATTTGCTGACACCTTGTTGATTGATTTCTTTTCAGTGTTATTGTGTTAACACTCTTGTGGTAACTGGTGCCTACGACAAGAAATCCTTTTTGTTTTGCAAGTTATTATTTTATTTGCATCTATTTCTGTTATTGTTCTTTACCTGCTAAGTATATATTGTTAATTCATTGGGAAGGGATTAGTAGAGAGGTTGGTGCCATTTTCTTTATATCTTGTTTTCTCCTGTTTAAGCTAGTTAGGGAGTTTATTTTTATTGTATTTTTCTTTTGTAGCTTAGTTATTTTCTCCCTTAGTTAGAGGGTTTATGGTTATTTTGGCCTTACCCCCTCTTGAAGCCTTGAAATCCTCCCATATTTGTAAAATAAAAGAACTAGTTTTTGACATTGAGTTGATTTTGGTCTTTGTTAAAGCACTGGGGTTGGGAATTGAACCTTGCTGCCTCCAAACATCACATCATTTTTATTCTGTTACCTGTTCCTCTAACCCTAGACTAACTGGGGACGTAACAGAATTTGGGGGCTCGTCTAACAAAGTGGTAACAAATTGATGTTGTTGGTGTTATTTGAAACAACGTTGAAAACTATTCCGTTGATGGATGATCAAATCTATAAATGGTAAGTGCTTGAGATATGGAGTTTGATTTAATCTCGTTTACGTTTCTTCCACTGTGGAAATATATAATCGTTGTCGTAAAAGGGATTTAATTTCCATAGCAGACTTCTTTAACATTAGCATACCTAACGAGGCGAGTAAACAGGTTATCAAAGAGGAATTATTTGGGGAGCTGTATTGGCAATTAAGCTGAAATAATTAGATATTGAATTAAAGCGACAAGAATGTGAGGCTCAGCGCATCAGGCTTTGAGTAATAGAAGCTGAACGAGCGTGGGATAGTGAGTGACATGGGAATGAGATGGAGGCTCTGAGATTACGTAGCAGACCCACTCCATCACCTCGCGCTAGATCTTCAGGTTCATCAGCTGAAATGCCAATAGTAGATTATGCGCAGACCCTTAATCAATTCAATTCATTTAAATTCAATTCAAGTTTATTTGTATAGCGCTTTTCATGATACATATCGTTGCAAAGCAACTTTACAGAAAATTAAGTTTCTACAATATTTAGTAGTAGCTTAAGTTCCTCTGATTCACCTTCTGATTTACAAACTGATTTTGACGTTAACAAGTATATTAGACTTGTAACGCCATTTAGAGAGACAGAAGTAGACTCATATTTTGTAGCGTTTGAACGTGTGGCTGCAAAGCTACGGTGGCCTAAGGATATGTGGGCTCTACTTCTGCAGTGCAATTTGACAGGTAAAGCGCAAGAGGTTTCAGCTGCCTTACCCATTGAACAATCTCTCAATTATGATGTAATGAAGGCTGCTGTGTTACGAGCATATGAACTGGTGCCAGAAGCTTATCATCAAAAGTTTAGGGCACACGAAAAAACAGCCAGACAAACACGTTGAATTCGCACGAGAGAAAAAGGCCATTTTGGAAAAGTGATGTGTTTCTAGCAAGATGACTACTTCTGAGCAGCTCCAGGAGTTAATCTTGTTAGATTTTAAAGCCTGTGCTGTGTCTCAGAAAATGTTGTTGTTCATTTGAATGAACAGAAAGTGCAAGCCCTAACTGATGCTGCTGTTATAGCGGATGAATTTGTGTTGACGCATCGTAATGTGTTTTCTTCTACGCATCAGGCTAAAAGTCAGTCTTCAGCTACGAAGAGCTCAGAACTATTTCAGGCTTCTGTTCGTTCTGCTAAATCAGAGATGTCTGCTGGAGGTAGACGTAAATCTAGTCCTAAGCGTGCAGGGGACAAGCGGGTCTGTTTTTATTTTCTCGATCCAAGCCACTTAATCTCAGAGTGTAAAGCTTGGAAACAGAAAAGTGTCTTTTCGCCCAAAAATGTAGCTTTAGTACAATCTGTACCAGAGTTAAATGATTTGGATGCTGTTGCTTACCAGCCTTTTCTCTCTTTTGGCTCAGTTTCTCTTTAGCCTGATTCTGAGACACAGCAAGTCAGAATTTTGAGGGACACAGGAGCCATGCAGTCATTAATTTTGGAGGTAGTGATGTGTTAATTCGTGGATGTGAAATGGGATGTGTTAATATTCCTCTCCATAGGGTGTATTTGGAGTCTGACCTTGTCACAGGACCAGTTACTCTGGGTGTGTGCTCACGGTTACCTGTAGACGGTGTCAGTCTTATTCTGGGAAATGAGCTTGCTGGTGGTAAGGTTTTTCCTAGACCCATTGTAGTTCACAAACCTAGTGTTGATGAGTTGCCTGATCTTTCTACCCAATTCTCTGCCGTATTCCCTGCCTGGGTGTGTTGTGACCCGTGCACAGTCAAAGAAATTTGAAAATACTATTGACCTATCTGCAGTGTTGGGCAAGTTACTCTGAAAATGTAATCACATTACTGATTACTGATTACTCCTTTTAAAAGTAATCACGTTACTGTTCTGATTACTT
>NW_015644654.1:67712-68012 GCF_001515625.1 Sinocyclocheilus rhinocerous | reverse complement strand
TTAGTTACATTACTAGTTACATTACTTTTTTCTCCATGAAATTTATGAAATCCCAGCATACACGCTCCCGATAAATATTTGTTATTAAAGCATCAACATTCACAGAACACTGTTATTTTTAACTAAAGCAAGCAGCTGCTGGTTTGGCATGGCAGAATGCCAGCAAAGAGCGCTGCATTCATAATCTCTAAAAGACATCTCAGTTCATCGCAGTCTCACAAATCTCTGTTATAACACAATAAATATATGCATAATGAATCTTTCATAATGTCTACAATTCGTGTGCTATAATGAAAGGAT
>NW_015644654.1:57939-66839 GCF_001515625.1 Sinocyclocheilus rhinocerous | reverse complement strand
TTTTGTTTTAGATATTTCTATTTTGCGGGAGTCCTGTGAATCATTTTATTCTCCCGCATCCCGCACACACACGAGTGTCTACCCGCCCGCACCAGCACTCGCTCATCTTGTCCTGCGCCGCACTCTGTTGCGTCAGGTCTCGCGGGAGCAGGTCTGTAATCCACTGGCACTTGACTCGACAGCGCGTGTGCTACATTCTTTTTACAATCTCTAGATTATAAAACACGGCATTCTGTCAGCAATGTAACGCAGCAGTAACGTATAGAGACCTCGGCTTGTAACTATACTCTAATTACTATTTTGAAAATTATAATGCGTTAAATTACTCCGTTACTAAAAAAGTAATCAAATTGCAGTAACGCGTTACTTAGTACTTACTGCCCAACACTGCCTATCTGACACTGTCTTCTTTTCTCAGCCTAACTGTGAAAAATGCAAGCTGAGTGTTGTACCTGAAATGGTTCCAGAACATACTGAATCAAGTGAGTTACCAGATCTTTCTTTAAGGTTTGTAAGGAGGACTTGATTGCACCTTAGACTTCTGATCCTTCCTTAGTCTCTTGCATGGATGCTGTGGTGAACATTATGCAAGCGCCAGAAGCTGGTGTAGCATACTTTTTGGAGGACGGGGTACTGAAGCGTAGATGGAAGCCTCAGTGTTCTGATTTGAATTGGCAAGAGGTTCACCAAATTGTACTACCTTCTGGGTATCATTCACAAGTGTTACAATTAGCTCATGAGAATGCTTTATCAGGCCACTTAGGTGTGATTAAAACTTTCCATCGAATTTCCAAATATTTTTTTGGGCTGGGTCTAAAGTCATCTGTGTCCAAATTTGTGCGTTCTTGTCCAACTTGTCAATTGGCTGGTAATCCAAACCAAATCGTTCAGCCAGCTCCTCTTAATCTGATTCCAGTTCTTGGTGACCCATTTAAGCGTTTGATTATTGACTGTGTAGGGCCCTTGCCTAGGTCAAAGTCAGGTTACCAGTATGTCCTGACCATTATGTGTGCTGCAACTCTTTACCCTGAAGCGGTTCCCCTTCGCACTCTTAAAGCAAGTACAGTTGTTCTAGAGCTCAATAAGTTCTGCTCTATATTTGGCTTACCAAAGGTGATCCAATCAGATCAAGGTACTAATTTTACATCTAAAGTATTTTCACAGAAGTTAAATGAGTATGGTATTAAGCACCAATTGGCCAGTGCCTACCACCCGGAATCCCAAGGTGCATTGGAGCGATTCCACCAGACTCTTAAGTCGATGCTTTGAAAATGTTGCATTGAGACTGGTAAGGAATGGGTTGAAGGCTTACCGTTGATCATGTTTGCTGCAAGGGAGAGTCACTGGGTTGCAGTCCAGCAGAGCTGGGGCCTCATTTATAAAATGTTGCGTATAAACAGTCCTAAATTTGTTCTAAGATCATTTCTCAAAAGTGCATAAGTGAGATTCAGAGAAAATGAACGTGCGCACAAAAACACGTGCGTACGCCTCTCAATTACTACTTCTAGAAACAACAGAAATAATAATAATAATAATAACAACAACAATAATAATAGTAGTAGTAGTAATTATAAAATGATTAGGTTTCCAAAAGTAAGAATAGGCTGTAAATGACAAAAACAAAGTTTAAGGCTGATGTCTCTATTCATTTTCACAGAAGCAAAGCAGCAGATGTTATAAATAAAAACAGTTAACAATGTAATTGAATAGAATATATTGAAACCGTTATTGCACGACATCTTATAGGCTACACAGACAAAACAGTCAGAGATGCGTTTATGCATTTTTTTTTTCTAATTTACACATTAGTATTAAATCAAGACTTCGCAAGTTCTCTTGTAAAATAAAACAAAAAACAAAAAAACAATATGGAATAAACTGTGTACAGAAACCGAGTAAAGAACTCTCAACATTACGCTACTAAAAGGTCAGTTTAATCTCGCAAAAACTCCCGTTGCCTGCTCAGACCCTGACGTTTTTATAAATATGAACATTGCCGTGGATTTTAGCGTGCGCACTCTTCAAATCTGTGCATACGCACATTTTATAAATGAGGCCCCTGGTGTTTGGACACATCGTAAGAGGACCTCTTAAATTGATCAGTGAGCAGTTGCTGTCACAAAGTTCTTCACTTATATGCCTATCCTTGACTATGTCAGTTCTTTTTGTGAACGACTTCACAAAGCCTGTGAGATAGCAAAAGCTCATCTTGCTAACTCCCAGACTAAGATGAAAGTGCAGTATGATCGTTAGAGTGTGGCACATACTTTTCAGCCTGGTGAGTCTGTGCTCGTCCTGCTTCCTGTACCTGGCTCTGCATTGCAGGCTCGGTTCCCTGGACCTTACACAATTGAGAGGAAACTAAGTGATAACAACTATGTCATCTGTACTAGAGCCCTGCAAGGGCCTCAAATTTAGGCCCTAGCCCGGCCCTGGCCTGAGACGCTCAGGCCCTAGCCCGGCCCGTGTCCGACAAGCTTATCAGAATTACCGGCCTGAGCCCGACCCGAGCGCGTCGAGAGTCAGCTGATGCGAGCTTGACTAACGTGACCTGCCAGAACTAACGCTACGCTTGATGTTTAATTCATTTTAATGGATAAAATAACTAAAATAAATAATATTACATATTATTTTACACAAACAACAGTATTTGTCTGTATTTGTGTCTGATTTCTGTTGGACTGACAGAAACACAGAAAGTCTCTCTGACTGGAGAAACATCTTCATCCTGATTCTCTGAAACAGGAAACTGTCTTGTGTGTCTGATATTGAACTTCCTGAAGCCTCAGATTCTCTCTGAGTTCAGATGAAAACACACACTTTCACACAATTAGAGACTAATAATATATATGCGTGTGCGTGTGTGTGTATGTGTGTACTGGTTTATATATCCTGGTGGGGACTTAAACTTGAATACACACAGACTCATGGGGACTCGTGTCACGGTGGGGACCTAAATTGTGGTCCCCACGGGTACAAAAGCTTATAAATCATACAGAATGAAGTTTTTTGAAAATCTAAAAATGCAGAAAGTTTCCTGTGAGGGGTAGGTTTAGGGGTAGGGTTGGTGTAGGGCAATAGAAAATACGGTCTGTACAGTAGAAAAACCATTACGCCTATGGAGAGTTCCCACAAGGATAGCTGACCAGACATGTATGTGTGAGTGTGTGTATCAGTCAGTTGTGTGCAGGGCTGGGGAGTAAGGAAATACAAGTAACGGCGTTACGTATTTATAATACAAAATATGAGTAACTGTATTTCGTTACAATTACATTTTAAATAGGTGGTAATCAAATACGGCATTCTGGGTTGAGCGAGCGACGCTGAGCGTATTGAGCGAGCGGAGCGGAATCTTCAGAAAGGCGCTCTGCGCTCTTAAGGAAATATTACCACTCCGCTCCCCGCTCCGCTCACGCTCCGCTCCGCTCACATGCTCTGGCAGCAGCCTGTTCATTTAGCAACTCGTAGTGAGTGCATACTCTCATCATCACGACACAAAAATGGACGACACAACAGAAAGCCATTCGTGTAATGCATTTCTCTCGTGGAAATACAAAGACTATTTAACTTATAAATCTGAAAAAGGACATAACATCTCAGCGCAATGCAATGTCTACCTGCAACAAAACTTATATCAGCATCGAAGGATTCAACGTCTAATCTGAAAAAGCATCTTAAGGGGAAGTTGTTCTTGATCTTTGAAAAATTTTATCCAGTAACTCGTTTTTCTATTTTCTCATATTTTGAGTGTTGAATGGTTATCATTACGTTTAATATTTCTAAGAATTTAATTGAAAAATGACAACGAATTCGCCTAGAATTCACACTTTGCATCCAGTTAACAGATCTATACGAATCATGCATGAAATAAAAGTTTATAAAGTCAAACGATAGCTTTGTGTGCTTTACAGATGAACTTGAAGTCTTTATTCATTCGAAATGTTCAAGAATAGATTATCTTTGGCGCAGTAATGCGAGTTCATGATCCGATTCGTGAACAGATGATTCTTTTGATTCAATCTTTTAAATGAATCATTTATTTTGTTTAACGAATCCAGTGTGAATGGATCACATTAAACTGGATAGATCTGGGGTGTGTTCCCCAAAAGCATCGTTAGCGAACTGTGTTTGTTAAATTACATTGAACTATAACGACATTAAGTTACTTGCGACCGTAGTTGCTTTGGGAAACGAGCCCTGTCAATTTTGACTCGGCGATTCTTTTGTGCCGATCGCTTCTCCATAGAGAGGCTTATCCGTGAAGTAATCACTTTAAAGTTTGGTCCATTCATTAAACAAATCTATTGTATAACTTGGAGAACTGTGCCAGTTGTTTTGGCTACTTTTATGATATGTTTGGTGTGTTTGGATTCGTTTTGAAGCTTGGAATGCGGCATGAAACAGCACGGAATCCCATTCATTCTATTCAAATTGAATTTATATTGATTGGTAGATTTAAATGACACAACTTTTTTTGTTGTTCATAGAAATGCTGTGGAAAACTGATAAAAGTAAAAATAAAATGCAAGGAAAACGCAAATCTTATGACTGGTAGATGTCACTTTTATTTAGAGTTGGAAAACATTAAAAACAAGACATTAATATGTTCCTTTGTGTATAGCTTAAGTATTTCAAAGTATTCTAAAGTATTTAGATTAAGTTACTAAACCTGAGTAATCTAACAAAATACATTACTGATTACTTTTTAAAGCATGTATTTTGTAATCTGTAGTGAAATACATTTGAAAAGTAACCTTCCCAGCCCTGGTTGTGTGTTTGTATCTCTGTGTGTGTGGGTGTGGGTGTGTGTGTGTGTGTGTGTCAGTCAGTTTTGTGTGTGTTTAATGTGACACAGAGACACTGACGAGTTGTAATAAACTGTAAATCCAGCACAGAGTGGTTGAGTGAATGACATACAAGCATTTACGTCGCTTCTGACCTGAAAGAGAAATCGATTCGGGTCATTCTATGGAAATGTCAATTTTTCTGTACCTAGCCTTTACAGAAATATTACACTTGAAAAACACTTTAGGGTTACAATTTCTTTATATTTTAAAATGAAACAATTTGTTATTTGAACAATTACACCTTCTTGAGCCATCAATGTGGCAATAAGTGTTTTTTAATTAATTATATAGAATTCCAGGCACCACAAAACTAAATTGACACAGACAATTATACAGAGGGAAAGTGCATTATTTTGAGGTCAAAAACAGGATTTTCTACCATTTAAAATACAATAATGTATTCATAACTATAAAATATATGATGTGAATGACATAAAAAAACAAAACAAAATGCCAAATAAATATGATAAAATATACAATGAAAGTAGTGGTCCCCTGGAGTTGTGTCACTGGTGTTACCGTTTAACAAAAATCTTTTATTTTGGAATAAAAATCACACTGATGACATCACTTGACTTCCTTCCTCCTATTTCCTGAAGATCTATGAAAAAGGCCCATGTGAAGTCCACTGTCTCTTTTCAGTTATCAGAAATTTTCTCATTTATCTCATGATTTCATATGAAGCTTTTAGTGGAAGTCACTGGTATGACTTACGTTATTGTTAGGGAATTGTAAAAAACTGTAATACGAATGGATTAAACTACTTAATTTAGTGAGTATACCATGATTGACTACATGTGGTTTGATACCTTGCAGCAGACATTTTGTAAAATGCATGTTTAATTAAAATGGTCACTGGTGTTACTGTTACTGGTGTCACCTTCCATATGGGTAACACCAGTGAAGTGAAATGTTGTTTATGTTCTTTTACTAACTGCTTTCACTAATTGCCAAATGACAAATGTAACAATTTAGTCTCACCTACTTAATTATAGTTGAATAATAATGATCGGTGGTCTTATGTTTGTCACTGGTGATTCACTGTGTTACCGTGTTTTTTTTTTTTTTGTCACATTAAATAAAATGTGTCACGTGTGACATGATAATAATTCTAAATCCATTGAATTCTGTTTCACTCAAGAGTTAAGATTTAAAGGATTGCATCATTACTTGTTTACAACTGTTTTTCAAATATTTTCATTGTTATTGCAAATAAATGATTGTGCAAATGAACTAACATCATTCAATCACACTTTTAACAAACCTGATTAAAATAAATAAAACATAATCTCCTTATTTGTTGTATTATCTTTTTTTTTTTGTAACTCTGACTACATGTGCTGAAAATAATTGAGAAATAATATTTAATAAAATCCTTTAATATTGCCAAAGAAGTAAAGTAAAGTAACAGTGACAAAACAAATAAATAAATGGTACATGTGGTCTTTAAATAAATGCACAAAAAAGATAGAAATGATCAAGCTGTCATTTATGTGAAAAGGTAAGTCAAAAGGTAATATAATAATGTGGTCTAAGTTTAAATGTTAGAAAAAGAAATACATTTTAAGACATCTTGCCATACCAAAAGTGGACATTTCTGTAGAATGACCCATTCGCGACATGAAGCAACAGCGTCTGATCTGTTAGGATCACAAGGAAGGCAATTCAAAGACAATTTCTGTGGTTTTTATTAGTGGTCGACCGATATATCGCCAAGGCCGATCAGTTTTTCTGTTTGGCCGATGCGTTCGAGACGGGACTTTTATTTTGACGGCGCGACTTTTATTTTGACGGCGATGAGAACGTCTGCGCCTGAACACACAGTGCTCACATTCTCCCTCTTGTTCGCCAGTTCTGTCCACTGATCTATAATAAAGAACAGTCATTATATATAGATCAGTGGTTCTGTCTAATACAGATAGAAGTCTGTATACAAAGTATTATATTATTAGTAATAGAAAGGCAAACATTATAATACTTTCTCGTTTGCTGTAAGCATTCAGCAAATACGCATTTATATCATTTAAACAAATCGTTGAATGAATAAAGCACCCTTTTCACAAGACTGTAATGACGCGTTTAACGGTCATCAGCATCGTAAATCCTCGAAAGTTTTTCATATCTGAATTTTTTTTTAAATGTATGTACATTTATAACACTATTCTTTGTATTATATCCCCTTTGTATCAAATTACAAAAAAAAAAAAACAGTTATGGCTAACGCGAGGGTGTTTCTAATGCAGCGTCTATGGGAGGGGTGGTAAATTTGACATGTCTTGTGACTGCCTTTATCAGTCTCTCTCAATTTTTTTGCTTTTATTGAAAGTCATGAAAACACTATCGTGGAGTTTTTCTTTTACTATCTGAGCAAATGGGAATGCAAAAAATATATTTGTGGTACTCTCCCATTCACTGCTCTTCAAGTTAACCCAACTATGACGACTTACGCTGCTGAGAAATCCGGAAATGTGAAAAAGGTCCATGAACATTTAATTTCACAAACCTTGCAAACTTAGTGGAATCCAGCTCTGAGATCTTGTGAAGGGTGCATTTGTATCCTGCATGATCGCGTGTTCTCTGCATGATGGTAGGTCCATGCAAATTGAATGCGGACAGGAGGAGAGTTCAGCTTCACTGGAGATGCGCGATCAACAAACTTTAAACTTGTGATTTCAAATTATGCTGCGCTTTATGCATTTGCCCACTGTCATATTCATGTAATTTTCACTGTGCTGTATGTAAAATGAGTGTTACCTTGGCTTTATTTGAAAAAATATGATTCCCAATGCACACAAACTTCCCAGAATACTGAGTGCCCTGTTGGTTACAGTGTTTACTTCCTTTTTAATTTTACTTTTATTAAATATTTATTTATTTGTGGAAAATACTTTGTCATTTAAAGTATAACTATGTTTATTTTACACATTTATTTTTTAATCCATTTTCAAATTATTTCAAATTTCTTGAATATTAATTAAAATAAAATTATATCGGCCATTGGCCACCCTGCTTTCCAAGATATCGGCATCGGCTGTCAAAAAACACATATCGGTTGATCACTAGATTTTATTTGGCAGTTTGCAAACGAAGTGCATTACCACCATCTACTAGACTGAGGTGTGAACTCACTGGGATATCAAATTTTATATAATCTAAAAAAAAATTAAAAAGGGAACCCCCAGAATTTTTTAATTAAAAACAACGAATACAACCTAAATCCTGTTTACAAGCTGAGTTTCTTTCAGAAAGGTCATGCCTTAATTATAGATTGTGTGCCAGGCAGACTCAATAGGTTTTTTAAAGGGGTCATAGGATAAGACGCCAGTCCAGTCTGTGCTGAAACGCTACTGTCAATCAAACTATCGTGGGAGGGTAACAAATATAGTAACAAATGCAACTTTAACACTGTTAAGCCCCATTTTTTGCGCTATTTTCATCTTCCGGGTTTAAAATCTACATTGTGTTGACGTCACAATTTGTGACGTGGCAATGGACTATATATAGTACATCAATGATGGGTCGGTGTCTATTAAATTATTAATGAACCTGCGTGTTCTTATCCTATGAGAAGATGCTTCGCTTAATTATTCACAACAGCATGTGTTGATTTACTATGACAGAGGTTTCAAACTGTGAGATGACATCGCGCACATTAACTGAGAGAAACGTTCATGGATCGAAGAAGAGTGTTTGTTTTTGCTTTGTAATAAGAGTTCGGCACAAACGCGATTCATTCACTTGGTGAGCATAACCGTTTTTACAGCTCTGTGACACAACCCGTCAAAAGGCTTATATAAACGCCACAGAATAAGCCTTAAAAGTTCTCAGATGTGCAACAGCACATTCATATACATTTTTTTGATGCAGAGTGCAAATGGCTGTGCATATATTTGTGTTTTTAACTCGATGGGAGCGAAATTAAACTGTCTGAATGCGAAGCTGTGTGTGTTGTCTGTCTGTCTCCCCTCTTCCCCCTCCTCCACTCCGCTGCGCACCACGCCCACTTTTTTAGCATTTTTTAAAACTGTGGTGAGAACTAACCAGTGCTGAAAC
>NW_015644654.1:38646-54202 GCF_001515625.1 Sinocyclocheilus rhinocerous | reverse complement strand
GAGTATATATAGTACATCAATGATGGGTCGGTGTCTATTAAATTATTAATGAACCTGCGTGTTCTTATCCTATGAGAAGATGCTTCGCTTAATTATTCACAACAGCATGTGTTGATTTACTATGACAGAGGTTTCAAACTGTGAGATGACATCGCGCACATTAACTGAGAGAAACGTTCATGGATCGAAGAAGAGTGTTTGTTTTTGCTTTGTAATAAGAGTTCGGCACAAACGCGATTCATTCACTTGGTGAGCATAACCGTTTTTACAGCTCTGTGACACAACCCGTCAAAAGGCTTATATAAACGCCACAGAATAAGCCTTAAAAGTTCTCAGATGTGCAACAGCACATTCATATACATTTTTTTGATGCAGAGTGCAAATGGCTGTGCATATATTTGTGTTTTTAACTCGATGGGAGCGAAATTAAACTGTCTGAATGCGAAGCTGTGTGTGTTGTCTGTCTCCCCTCTTCCCCCAGTTACTCCGCAGATTTAAACCATCTTCATTCCCACAGGAAGGTTGAACCACAGAAATAGAAGCAACTGGAATAGTAGAGCTCTTTAACTCTACTACTTGTTCACCACGAGCAACATAACGCTTCAACATATTAACATGGCACACGCGGGGTTTCCTCTGTCGATCATGAGTACAGATAATATAGTCAGTATCACTGAGCTTTCGCTCCACAACATAAGGTCCAGAAAACTTTGCTTGCAAAGCAGAGCCGGGGAGTGGTAATAAAACTAAAACTTTGTCTCCCTTCACGAAAGAACGTGCAATTGCATTTTTATCAAAACGCTCCTTCATCTTCACTTGAGCGTTTAATAGAGCTGACCGAGCCAGATCTCAAGCTTTATGCAAGCGTTCTCGAAACGAGCTAACATAATCTAAAAGGTTGCAAATGGGCTTTTCTTCAGACAACCAATTCTCTTTTAGCAGCTTAAGTGGGCCGCACACCGTATGCCCCAAAACTAACTCTGCGGGACTGAATACCAGAGAATCCTGAACAGTTTCCCGCACAGCGAACAACAGCAATGGTGACCCTTCGTCCCACTCTTTTTCTGAATCAACACAGTAAGTGCGTAACATGGTCTTCAACGTTTGATGGAATCGTTCCAGTGCTCCCTGAGATTCAGGGTGATCGGCACCGGAAACTACATGTTTAACATGCAACTGAGACTAATTTGATTAAACAACCGGGACATAAAATTTGTTCCCTGCAAGTTATTTTGTTTTGGCCTTGGGACACCCTGAAGCTATGGCTCCTTTATTTAATTCTTTTATTCCATTTCAATAAATCATTTGTGGATCTTACTTTTTATGTCCGTAGTACGGAGCCCGGGAAGTCACCTGTAGGAGAAAAAAAAACAATCCGTGGCGCCGGTTTTGCAATCCGTCCCCTCAGTTTATAAACCGTACTCACTAATTCTTAAACTGTTCCCGCCATCTTCCAAGAGTGCCGCCCTTTTAAGACGGAGCAACCGCAGGTTCAGCCAATCACGTTTCTCTGCAGCAACCAATCCCTGCACAGACATACACAAAAAACACTCCACACAGAAAACACAGATGCCGAAGTCGTAACAACACGCATCTGATCGATTGTGATGCTGTGCTCACTGACATGCTTGCGCACAAATCACGGTCACGCACACTCTCATAAGAATTGTAAGATCTACTGCATAATAATAATAATAATAAATGTTCAGTTATTTTACTTTAATGGGAAAGAAAATAAACTATTCATTGCCATTAAAGTGAAATGACTGAACCTACACATAGGAGCCTGATAAAAATGCTCATTTTAGAAAAAAATTTCCAACGGCACTTAGAGGCTTTTACATCTGAACTCTTCATATGAAGTAGTAATCAATTTACACTATTTGAAAATAATATTTTATAAAAAAATGTGCACATTCACTCTTCGTATGTCTAACAGTCGAAAACGCAAACGTCTCTTGTCAGGTTCATTTACGATTTACATGAATCATGATCACATATTTTCAATTCAAAACGGCGAAATTTCATAAAAAGTTGAGTAGTTTGCATCACTAGATAGTCTATTACTGTCGGTCGCTGAACATTTCTATCGTAAAACAGTTTTCTAATACAGTTCTACTTACATCTTTCCACCAACTCTCTTTGCGTTGTGACCAGAGCATGTGAGCGGAGCGGAGCGGGGAGCGGAGTGGTAATATTTCCTTAAGAGCGCAGAGCGCCTTTCTGAAGATTCCGCTCCGCTCGCTCAATACGCTACGCAAATTTGTTCTTTACAGAACGGAGCGGGATCTGAGCGGGAATTGGTTTACGGCGAGCGTGAGCGGAATATTAACGGAGCGCTTGCTTGGTCGGTTAGAGCGAATGAGTGGAGCGCACGTCCCTAGAGCGGAAAACGTAGCGGAGCGTCACACCTCACATGCTCTGGTTGTGACAGTGACAGTAAGACCCGCCTTCTTTGATTTGATTGGCCATCTCGATCATTTTGACATTGACGAGCGCTGTTGCACCACTGAGGCAGACCAGCCTAAAAGTTTAACTTTTAAAACTTTTTGTCATCCTAATAACAAACAGCTTTGCTCATTCTTATACACAGAGTCTTATACTGTCTAACAGCTATGACAATTTTAGTCTTTCAAAGGACAAAATGGGTGGAAAAACAGTAATAAAAATGAGACATAAATGACATAAAATTCAGGCCAGGAGCGAGGCCCTCTAGAGGCGCGAGGCCCTGTGCGGTCCCACACGTAAAAGAGGAACTGTTGCTATTGCGCTAATATTCAGAATTAGCTCATTAGTACACAAATCTCAAACAACAATAGTCTACAACACTTGGGCAACATATTTTATTTCTTAAAATTCGTTATTAAAGGCAGAAGTTTGAAAAATAACATCAGCCGTTCGTCTTGCTGTGTCACAGTATTACTCAGCCAATCAGCACCGCAAACTTCGGCTGCACAGCCAATAGTCATGCAGCGTTACTCTTCTATCCATATATGGAAGAGAGAGCCCTTTTTTAAAGCTAATTTTGTATAGTTTTAATCATTAAAATATATCAATTAAATGTTACACATACTAAGAAAACACTTTTAAATTAAAATATTTATCTCTTTGTTTTTAAGAACACCATGAGTCATATAATGGCATTCTTTAATAATGAGTAACAATTAGGGCTGTGAATCTTTGGGTAGACAGTGAATCGATTCGATTAACGATTCATAGGCTTTCGATTCGATTCAAGAACGATTTTTGCAAATTCAAAGACAATCTCAAAGGTTTTCCAGCACTGCTATGTGAAGCTTTGAAACCTTTGCAAACCATTAGTTTGGAACCAGTGATTCAGAGTGTGTATCAAACTGCCAAAGTCATGTGATTTTTGTAAATGAGGATTTGTTCCATCATAACTGTTTTGAAACGTAGGGGTGTTCGATATCATGATTTTTGATCGTGGATGATTAAAATGTTTTCAATATCTGCTTTTGAAGAAGTTCTGGTGCCTCTGTCTAAATATACTGTACAACGCAATGTATATTCACATCAAATGTTACCTCAATGGTAGAGTTACACTCACAGGACACTGCACTTCACAATCACAAAAGTACATTATTTGCATGTGCTTTAAAGCCTTGCCGGTTAAACATTTCATTTCAAGAACACACAAGGTTTACATAAAAACACAGTTGGTTATGTCTAAAGTGAAAGGAAACAGTTGAGAGAAGAATGGATGCATGCAGGTCCTAAAGTGACAGCAGACTAATACTAAACATGCTGCTGCTTGTCATTATTTACTCACTCTCATGTTGTCCCAAACCTGTATTGATTTCTTTCTTGTGCTGAACACAAAATAAGATATTTTGAAGAATGTGGGTAACCAAACAGTTGCTGGTCCACATTAAATATGATAGTAGGAAAAAAATTATATGGAAGTCACTGTGGACCAGCAACTGTTTGGTTTTCCACGTTCTTCAAAATAGCATTTATGTTCAGCAGAAGAAATAAACTCCTTTAGGTTTAAAACAACTTTTGAGTGAGTAAATGATGGCATAAAAATAAAACGCTATGACGGAATTGACAGACAGGTGACAGAATTTTTATTTTGGGGTGAACTATTCCTTTAACGATAATAAAGCAACAAAACGCAAAGAGAAAAATCACTCACTGTTCTTGAGTGAAGATCTTTAAAACAGTTGTATTAGGAATCAGTCTATATAGTGTTTTATTTGTATATTTGTTCATTTAATTTTTTGAATGCTCCTGCTAAATACACCTATTGTACCTGAAAATAAAGTACTGTTTGTTTTATTTGTATATTATGTGTAGTTGTAATGTGTATCTTTGTTCTTATTTTTTAATAACAGATAAAATAATGACAAAGATTTTTATCTTCGCCCACTTTGGCCTACAAGGAATTATTTTCTTATCTCTTACTTTGAATTTGCTATAAGAAATCAAATACACTGCTGGAGAATAATCAATCATTTGTAATCTATAATTTTTTTCCTAATGGCAATTGTATGATTGTTTTATATACTACAAACAATTATTCAAATTTTCTGCACAAAATAAGGTAGAAAATATACTATCGTTTCTGTACTGTAATAAATGATATGTCCATTAGCACTGCATCATTCATAAATTTTATTTATTTATTGTGTTTATTGTCTTAACGTTTCAGTTCATTCTGCTTTTTATTCAGTTTAGCTGCAGATATAGTCTGGCACGTCTTAAGTTCTATGAGCGCGAGATCACTTCTCTTTCAGTGCGAAAACTTCTTTATCTCATTTTCATAAAATAAAATGCTATAGTATTTAATTTTCCTCTCCATCGGCGAATGATGATTCTGAAAGAAAACGCCCAGGATGTCTGTTTGCTATAGCAACGAATGCTACTTTCATGCATCTGATTATCAGATAAATCTCGCACTCTTATTTCAAGGTTGTTGTTAATGCTGTGGTTATTTTAACAGTTGCCTTCGTACATTCGGTTTAATGTCATTGTTAAAACACATTTATCATTCAATTGAACTGTGCGTATGCTTTAGACAATTACATTTTTGCTCCGTCCATGCAATAAATGCGCAGCCTTCCACTGCTGCAGGTAATGTCGTCGGTATGACCGAGAGCCATTGAAAAACTACAGAAAAGTAAAATTACTTCACTTTAGCATTACTGGCCACGAGTACTAAGGAGAGATCACACATCAGCTGCTCAATAAATGTGTCAGTAGCCACTTTTCCACTGTCGGGCCAGTGCGAGCCAGTTCTTTAAACGGGCCGGGTGGGGCTAATAGCCTCGGACCTGTAGCACCGAGCCCAAAATCACGATGTGTTTCCACCGTCGGGCCAGAAGCTCCGCTGTGCTTCACTAAAAGCCACCCTTTACACGCCTCTCTGGAACAACGTCATGCAACCCCATTATTTCACCAACAAAGAGAAGTTATCAGAAATCTAATCTAAACTAAAGTAAGTCACTAGACCTAGCGCGATCACAAAACGAACATGATAAAAGCGACCATTTGTTTGCATGTTTTGTTAAAGATTTAAATCCAGAAGCATTGATGTTTTACAATAATAAGTGATACATTGATGATAATGAATTAATTTATCAGGATTAAAAATTAGTCACACAGAAATAAAGCGGTATGAACCGTTATTTCACAAAAGAAAGAGGACAAATAGTCGAGTCTGTTTCTGTTTATTTGTAGTCACAGTATACATCACATTTAGAAAGAATAATTTCTATATTCTTTCCATCAAAAAATACACCTGAGTAGCAGAGGGAGCTCCCGAACAAAAACAATTATATTATATTATAATAATAATATTTTTTATGACATAGCTACGCGGAGCTAACGTCTCGAGAAGAGACAGATAAAATATGTTACTAAATAAATACACGATTGTGATAGTCTGAATGAGAAGCTGACGTCTGATTTCTTCAAGCGGTCGTAGGCTATTTACCATATTTACTAATGGCTAGCGTGCATGGTCTTTTGCGTCGCTTGTAAATATTTCTGCCTTGTATGGTGATCTTAATCCACATCGGATCTCAAACAGAAGTTATTTCAAACACTCGCTGCTGTCTGAAAGTGAGTTTTGAGCTAAAATTATTTTAAAAGTCTTCAATGCTGGTGTTAGCTGTTAACTTTCTGAAATGATTTACGGCGCTGACGCTCTCCAGATGCGGCAAACTCCGCCTTTGTTCATAACCACTCCTCTAGCCCCAGCTGGCCCGCTTTGGCCCAAGGTTTTTGTCGGGCCAAAAAATCCAGGCCGTTGGCCCCTAGGAAGCCCCGACGAGGCACGATCAAGCCCTGGAAGTGACAGTGGAAACGCGACTGGCCCTGGCACGCACTAGCACGCCCGCTTTTGGCCCGACAGTGGTAACGCGGCTCGTGAGACGAACGGAGCGCGAGCGCAATCCTGTGACAGTCACAGGCGGTAAATAGTGAAGCGCGAGGGCACGAACACTGCTAGGTCTCCATTAATTCGTGCTTGTAGTAATTTAATGTGTATATATATTTTGAAAACATTGAATCGCTATAGAAATTGCGATTCATTCGATTCTTAGCGTTTTTAATTCTTAGCGTTTTATTACTGTCCAAAATCGACGATTCGCGATTCAAAAATCAATGTTTCAGATCGATGCATATGCATCGTCAGGGTTTGTAATCGATGCATCGAGAAAACGAGTGAATCGTTACACCCCTAGTAACAATACATTAAAATCGTTATAGCCATTAAAATTGATATATATATAGAGAGAGACAATATGTATTGAATTTAGTGATTAACTTTATTTTTAATAATTTTTATTTGATATTTTTAAGTAACAAGAATCATTACAACCAGAAATATTAAATATTTAAATATTAAATTCCCACCTCTAATGGAGACAGACAAAACTAAGAAACTTTAAAACATGTTTCGGTATACCATAATGTAATGCAATGATACACACATAAAATATAATATATACACATCACTGACTAAGAATGACAATTTTCTAGACTATTTCTTTAACATTTTATATAGTAATAACACAACACAGTTTTTATTTTTTTAAATATATGATTTCCCTTGTCCAATAAATGAACCCCATCATGTCCTCATCATAATAAATAAACAAATTTCATTCATGTACTGGTCCATAACGCTGCTGATGAACTTTCTTGCCTTGTTCAACTTCCATCCTTCTCCCCACTGCCACACATATCATTGTATTGCTGCTGTGATATGATATACATATATATATGTACAGTTGTGCTCAAAATTATTCATACCCTTGGTAAATATGATCAAAGAAGGCTGTGAAAATAAATCCGCATTGTTTATCCACTTGATCTTTCATTCAAGAATAATAATAAAAAAAAAATCTAACCTTTAATTAAAGTAAAGAAAACAAAAAGTGAACATGGGGGAAAATCACATTATGAAATAAATATTTTTCTCTAATACAGTAAGAGGACGTGTGTCTATATCGTCCTAAAGCCACAACAAATTCCTTGTGTGTTTGCGCACACTTGGTGAATAAAGCTCATTCTGACAAGGTCTACACTCTTTGTGATGCCAAGGTCATTTCTGCCAGCTGTATTTTAAATGTTGCTAAAGTATTGCTAGGTAATTGCTTGGGTGTTCTGAGTGGTTGCTGGGCATTGCTAGGAGGTTGTAAGGTATTCTGTGTTATTGCTAGAATGTTGCTAGTCGGTTGCTAGGGTGTTATCAAAGTGTTCTGGGTGATTGGTAGCTGGTTGCTAGTTAGTTGCTGGGTTGTTCTGGGTGGTTGCTATGCAGTTGTGAGTGGTTGCTAGGCTGTTGCTAGGGCATTCTGAGTGGTTGCTAAGGTGTTGCAAGACAGTGAAAAAAACATTTACCAGATCATCAAGAACTTCAAGGAGAGAGGTTCGACTGCAGTGAAGAAGTCTTCAGGACATCACTGCCATGAATAAAGAATTGTATCAAAATGTCCTGCAAGAGCGACTTCTTCCAATGATCCATGAGCAATTTGGTGATGATCCGTGCATTTTCCAGCATGATGGAGCACCATGTCACAAAGCAAGAGTGATGAAGAAGTGTCTCAAAGATCATTACATTGAAATTTTAGATCCGTGGCCAATCCCATAGAGAGCCTGTGGTTAGTCCTCAGAAGGCAATTGGACAAGCAGAAGCCCACAAAGTGTGATCAACTCCGAGAACTAAAAAGGCAAGAATGGATCGCCATCAGTCAGGATTTGGCCCAGAAGCTAATATCCAGCATGCCAGAGCGAATTGCAGAGGTTATGAAGAACAAGGGTCAACACTGTAAATATTGACTCATTATATTTTTTGCCAATAAAAGCCTTTAAAACTTATGATATGCTTATCATTGTTTTTCAGTATACCATAGAAACGTCAGTCAGTTGTGTGTGTGTGTGTGTGTGTGTGTGTGTCAGTCAGTTGTGTGTGTGTGTGTTTAATGTGACACAGAGACACTGAAGAGTTTGAATAAGGAAGTCTAAATCCAGCACAGAGTGGTTGAGTGAATGTGTGTGTGAATGTGTGTAAGTGTGTGAGCGTGTGTGTGTCAGAGACGTTGTAGAAGGACAGAGTGCCGGCCGACACGTCCAGAAACACTCCTGCTCTCTTACAGGAGCCTGAAGCTGCAGATATGACAGTGTTCTTATTATTGTGACAGATAGTGAATCTGTGATCAGAGCATTTCAGACTCCAGGAGTTCTCATTACATCCAAACCAACAGTCACTCCTTCCTTTCCTCTTGATTCCTTTATAAGCCACTGATATATGAACATCATTTCCATTCCATTCAGCCTCCCAGTAACAGCGATCAGTCAGAGTCTCTCCACACAGAACCTGAGACACATCAAATCTCTCTGGATGATCAGGATATGACTGTCGCTCTTTCACAAACGTCACCTTTCTGTTTTCCTCAGACAGAATGAGTTCAGTGTTTGCTGTGTTTGGATCCAGTGTGAGATCACAGGCGTCTGAACACAAGAACACACATTACAAGAGACACATTTGCAACAACTGAACAACAAACACTCAAACTGTGTGTCTGTTTGTGGACTTACATTTTTGAGGCCCTGCTCTGATCCTGAACTCTCCTCCATGATCCACACTAGAAAACAGACACAGACACAGACAGACACACACACACACACACACACAAATCTGTTCAGAGTCAATGGCCCTCATTTATCAATCTAATGTAGAAATAATTGCAGATCTGAGCGCACAAATCAACTTACGACAGGATTCACATGTAATTCATGCCAATCCCATCATGAATCTCAACAATGGTGACGATCAACAAAAAGTTTTTTTTTTGTGCGATTGTTCGGAGAAGAAAAGGTGAACGCTACCATGAGTCCAACAGTGAAGCATCCTGAGACCATCCATGTGTGGGGTTGCTTTTCAACCAAGGGAGTGGGCTCTCTCGTAATTCTGCCCAAAAACACTGCCATGAATAAAGAATTGTATCAAAATGTCCTGCAAGAGCGACTTCTTCCAATGATCCATGAGCAATTTGGTGATGATCCGTGCATTTTCCAGCATGATGGAGCACCATGTCACAAAGCAAGAGTGATGAAGAAGTGTCTCAAAGATCATTACATTGAAATTTTAGATCCGTGGCCAATCCCATAGAGAGCCTGTGGTTAGTCCTCAGAAGGCAATTGGACAAGCAGAAGCCCACAAAGTGTGATCAACTCCGAGAACTAAAAAGGCAAGAATGGATCGCCATCAGTCAGGATTTGGCCCAGAATCTAATATCCAGCATGCCAGAGCGAATTGCAGAGGTTATGAAGAACAAGGGTCAACACTGTAAATATTGACTCATTATATTTTTTGCCAATAAAAGCCTTTAAAACTTATGATATGCTTATCATTGTTTTTAGTATACCATAGAAACATGGAAAAATAATCAACAGATACTGAAGCAGCAAACTTTGCATAACACAACTGCCAAAACTTTTGGCCATGACTGTAAAGACTAATAGTGTGACACTGAAGAGTTTGAATAAGGAAGTCTAAATCCAGCACAGAGTGGTTGAGTGAATGTGTGTGTGAATGTGTGTAAGTGTGTGAGCGTGTGTGTGTCAGAGACGTTGTAGAAGGACAGAGTGCCGGCCGACACGTCCAGAAACACTCCTGCTCTCTTACAGGAGCCTGAAGCTGCAGATATGACAGTGTTCTTATTATTGTGACAGATAGTGAATCTGTGATCAGAGCATTTCAGACTCCAGGAGTTCTCATTACATCCAAACCAACAGTCACTCCTTCCTTTCCTCTTGATTCCTTTATAAGCCACTGATATATGAACATCATTTCCATTCCATTCAGCCTCCCAGTAACAGCGATCAGTCAGAGTCTCTCCACACAGAACCTGAGACACATCAAATCTCTCTGGATGATCAGGATATGACTGTCGCTCTTTCACAAACGTCACCTTTCTGTTTTCCTCAGACAGAATGAGTTCAGTGTTTGCTGTGTTTGGATCCAGTGTGAGATCACAGGCGTCTGAACACAAGAACACACATTACAAGAGACACATTTGCAACAACTGAACAACAAACACTCAAACTGTGTGTCTGTTTGTGGACTTACATTTTTGAGGCCCTGCTCTGATCCTGAACTCTCCTCCATGATCCACACTAGAAAACAGACACAGACACAGACAGACACACACACACACACACACACACAAATCTGTTCAGAGTCAATGGCCCTCATTTATCAATCTAATGTAGAAATAATTGCAGATCTGAGCGCACAAATCAACTTACGACAGGATTCACATGTAATTCATGCCAATCCCATCATGAATCTCAACAATGGTGACGATCAACAAAAAGTTTTTTTTTTGTGACTTTAGTAGCTTGTTTTTTGATGTTCAGAGTTGCTCTGTTGATCTGAATATTTTGTCGATTGTCACCATTGTTGAGGTTCATACGCAGATTCTTGATGTCTGTGAGTCTACATGATCCTGTCCAAATAATTTCTGCATAATGACTTAAAAACTTTCACAATATCAAAGCAGGACAGAATTTTAGGTGAAATTAATAAACCTAAATAATATACTCACATATTAGGCTCTGGATGAGATAAATGAATCAGGCCATAATGACTGAATCACCATCAATAAATAATAAACTTTAGAAACACAGTTACAGCAGGCAGAGAAAAACTAATGTTAAAAAGTCAAGGGTCAAGAGCCCAACTAAAACAAACGCTTCTTTCCACAACAGTTACTTCAAACTTTATCATTTTCAATAAAACATCAACATCTAAACCTCAGTTAATTCTCAATAAGACGTTTTGTATGAAATAAATAAATTCAGACTGGATTGTAAGAAGTGAAGATGCTGAGATCTAGAGAGATCTGTTTGTGTTTCATGTTCTGTTGCTGCCAGTCATGTGACGTTTTATTTTATTATTATTTATTTATTTATTATTATTTTTAAGGTGTTTGATCGTTATAATTTAGGAAATCCCTGTAAAATAACAGTGTTTTCAGCTTATTTAAATAAGGAGGTTTTCCTTTAATTTTATGGTTTTTGTTTGGCAGCTGTTGCTGCCAGTCATGTGACAGTTTTATAATCTAACAGTTTTATTTGTTATATTTACATTTGTATGTAATTTAAGAAAACTGAAAAAACTGTATAAAAATACAGTAATTTTTCTGTATAAAAACATGTGAATTACTGTAATTTGTCATTAAAGAGGTCATGAACTGCATTTTTAATTATTTTATAATGTTCTCTGAGGTTCACTTATAATGTTAGTGTGATTTCACATAAAATCAGTAATAGGCTATTTTCTATGCTATTTTTGAGCCTCTCTGCAGAACGCTCTGTTTTTATGTCACGATAAAAGGACCCAGAAGCAAAGGCAAGTCAAACAGAGGATTTATTGTCCACAAAAACAAACTTAGGCAGTCTGCTGTTCACTGGCCGTATTCGGCGGTCGCAGAACTGGACTTTAACACAGAAGAACTGGAACATAAAGGGTTGACTTGACTTGAGATTACGGGGCGCCACCCCCGGGCTGCAGAGCGAGGACCGACTACCTCTCAGGCTGTACAGACCGGAGGACAGCGTCCGGAGGAGAGCAAACAGCTGGCAGCAGGTAACTGGGAGACTGGGCAGAAATCCAGGTAAGTCACACGACAGGACACGACTTGATAATACAGGACTGAACTCGACTAGATCGCACAACAGACAACTGAGAATAGCCAAGAAACTGACATCGAAACACAATAATCTGGCAAAAGACCTCGTAACAAGCAGAGAGAAATAGAGAGGAAAATCTGCGTGAAGAGGGAACAGATGCAGTCCCAATCAGCGCGAGCGTGATCGCGAACAGCCGAGTCTAGGATAGCACAGCACGAAATAGAATAGAAAAGAAAACTAGAGACAAACCCGGCTCATGACATTTTATAGGCGGGGCGCATTGAAGACTCAAGTAAATGCTCACTGCTGTGATTGGCTGACAGTTTCGCTTATTAAAATAACACAGAGACGCTGATTCTGTCTACACTTGATGTGGCACGGACTGACACAACAAATCCCCGACAGTAAACTGATGTCCCACTCTATTTCTGACATACAAGCATTCGTGCTGCTTCTGACATGAAAGAGAAATGAATTCGCGACATGATGCAACAGCGCTCGCGTCCGATCTAGATGTTAGGATCACAAGGAAGTCAATTCAAAGACTGTTTTTCACAACTTACACCACACAGTGTCTTGTAATTTTGTCATCTGTATGGTTCTGTTGATGGAGTAATCCTGTGTTTGCATCTCTCTAGTATTTCCTCTCCTCCTACTTCAAGCATGTATCAGTGGGTGGGCCTAAAGGCAGTGATGTAGAAGTAGGCGTTGATCTTCTCCTATTACGTCATAAAGTGGCACATTCTAAAATGAGTCTGAGTTTGGTGTCAATAAAAGCTGTTTTTGAACTAACGAGATAGTTTTGAGTTTTGAAACTTACAAGATGTTTTTATGGTATACTGTTTATTGACCTCTTATATGTCAAAAGATCAAGGGAAATTTGATTTCTCAGTTCATGGCCCCTTTAATGTCATAATACTTAAAATAACAACCGAGTAGTTAATTTAGAGATAATGTTACAGAGTTTTGACTACAATTTAAAATAAAAGAAAACAACCTGGAAAAAAAATCAGTTTCTGTAATTTTTTTTTGTTACAATGTTTGAAAAGAAGACAGCAGAAGGTATGACATTCCCTTGATTAGAGTTGAAGACATTCCCCTGACATAACATCATTGTGCCGTATGTGTGACTGTGAGGGACGGAGAGACGATACTGAGAGATGACATTATCAAGTATGGCACTGACTATGCAAAAAACAACAACAACTCTTAAGAGTCCAAAAGCATTCACTGATGAAGCCTATTAGAATGCAGGAGAAATGTTCCTATAATTCAAGTTATGAAAGAAAAAAATATCTCTGAATGAGTTTTTATTTTTTTATATTTATAAGATATGAGATAGTTAAATAATATCACACAAGAAAGAGTGTTTTCCTAAAAATTTTAAAGTGTGCGCAAATGTACTATCACAAATGTGCTATTAATTTTATACAACAGTTCAAGAAGCAAGTTAATTGAATGAGTTAGATTTTAGACACAATATTGCCTTTTTTCTGTTTCGTGAATGAAATAGTTCCAAATAAAGCCACAGCAGAGCTGTTGTGTGTCTCATTCTTTCTGAATGAATCTGTTTTTGTATGAATCATGTGAGCCATTGATTCAATGATTCAATTCATAAAGACACCACTTGCTTCATTTCTAATTGAATCAGCTGTTATGAAGGAATTGTTTGATTGAATGATTGAATGATTTTTTTTTTGTAAACAGGTACTTGCCGCCACCTACTGGTGGTTTTAGTGTCATATTATTTTTTTTGCATGACAGGCCTAAACCAGCAATGTTCCCTCTAAGCTGCGCGCGTGCGTGGCAGCGCAATTCTTGCGTCGTGACCGTGCAGAAGAAATAATATGCCGCAGGACAAACGCCAAAAAATGAGTTGGGAAAGCCCGTTTGATTGAATTCTAGTAAATGTGAAATAATTGCAATGCTCAGGCAAACCGCTATAGAGTTGGTGTCGCTATAGAGTTAGAACTGGTAAATGCGGTTTACAGGTTTCATAGAAAGAGAATGATGTGCGCCAAATGAGTCGCTGTAGAAATCAAATACTTTAATGGTTGCAGATTAAATAGCTCAACACGAGAGTTAACGCAAGCGCAATGACATGTGAAATAAAATGTAATCATGCTTTAAAGAAGAGTGGCTTGATTAAGTGGTGGAAATAGCGGTTGATGAGCACAGAGCGGTAAAAAAACGCTGAGACATTAACAGTCACACACAGGTGTAGTAAAGTGCAAACTCTACTACTCTAAACTCTACTTGGATAACTATATAAGAATTCACATGTCTTTTTGAAAATATTCAGCTTACAGATCTCAGTTTAAATGCTTCAGTTTGTTTTCTATTTTCTGTTCTATTCTATCAGTTTTTAATACTTTACAATAAGGGTACATGAATAATCATGTACTAATGCCTAAGTAATAAATTATAAATCATGATGATGTACTCACCTTACTTAATGTCTTAATTAAGGTGTTGTTCATCTATGAAGTCATGAATGAAAGACTTTGAACTCATGTTAGTTCCTGATAATTCATTAGATATTAATGCATGAAGTAATGCATAATTCACACATTAATTTATGCATGAATTTATGGTAATTACTGTACCCTTACCGTAAAGTGTTACCGAACAGGGTAACACACACAGAGATGACGTTTAACACAGGACGCTAGACACAGGAAACACTGGGCTTATAAACACAGGGAATGTAATCAGGGAGAACTGAAACAGGTGGAGTAATTAATCAACAACCATGGAAACTAATGAGGGAACACCTGAAATCAAAGAACACTGGGGAGAAAATCACACAAAGACAGTCCTGGGGCGTGACATTTCGCCCCCCTTCTGGAAGGCGCGTCCTCGCGCCACATACCAACAACAAAGGGGGTGGGAGAGGGGGTGCCTTGGAGCGCCCCTCAAGACAGGCTTAAGCGGGACGAGAAGCCTCCAAGGCAGTACCGGATCCGGGAACCATGGCAGATCAGGCAGCTCGGGGAGCCATGGTGGAGCAGGCAGACTAGGGAGCCATGGCGGAGCAGACAGTTCAGGGGGCCATGGCGGAGCAGGCAGACTAGGGAGCCATGGCGGAGCAGGCAGTTCAGGAGGCCATGGCGGAGAAGACGGTTCAGGGGGCCAGGGGGCTGGAGCCGACACTGGAGCGGACTCAGGGGCTGGAGCCAACAGTCTTTTTCTCCTCGTACTCCTCTTTTAGTTTGAGGTGAGGGAAACAGCTGCTGTCAGCTGAGGGCTTGGGAGGGAGGGAATTGGCCGGCGGGCTTGACAGTGGAGTGGCCGGCGGGTTTGACGATGGAACAGCCAGCGGACTTGACAATGGAATGGCTGGCGGGCTTGACTTCGGAGCGACCGGCGGCCTTGACTTCCGAGCGGCCGG
>NW_015644654.1:33935-38564 GCF_001515625.1 Sinocyclocheilus rhinocerous | reverse complement strand
TTGCTTGACGCCGAGCTGGTTCTGAATCGGGGCCGGACACTCTCCAGACACCGGAAGATACCTTCCCTCCAGCTCAGTCCTGTGGTGTCTGGGAGGTCCACGGGGCGATGGTAATCGGCCCTGATCCAGAACAACGAATTAAGCGTGGCGTCACCCAACGCCATCATCACGGCGAGCCCACAGAATACCCGGGCGAATTCTATAAAAGGAAGATCTCTGCGGCCAGCGAATCTTGCCGCGGTTTCCATTTGTCGCGGGGGGTGGGGGGGAACGGAAAACAAAACTTTCAAAAAGGGAAACAAAAACGAGGAGAACGGGCGCCGCTTACTGTTCGGTCCTGTGTTCTGTCAGACTTCTACTTTCGGAATGAGGAGCGAGGAGATGCAGGAGTAACTCAACTTCACAAACTTTAACTCCCTGGGGTTGACGGTCGTGCCGGCGCGACCAGCTCACTATTTTTAAGATCAGTGCGAAAGACACTAAAAATGCTCTGTTGATTTTGGTCACACAAATAAGTGTTATATATCATTCGAAACTGTTAAGTGTCTACTTTTATGTGTGTACACTCACAATAACAACAAAACTTTGTGCTTTTGTAAAATAAAGAAAACAAACAGGGTGCGCTCTCTGTCTTCTCTGTCTCCGCAAATATCCATCTGAAACGCGTCACTAAAATGAACTGAAACTCAGCGAATACTCGGCACACAGACATGAGAGACATATCTATAGAAAGCTTGAAATGTCTACTTTTAAGTAGACGTTTAAGTAGATGTGTGAAGTAAGTATTATCGAAAACAAATATTCTGTGATAAAGTAATCCGTATGAAACCAACACGATGTTCAGTCTTTCCCGTCTAAACTCATTATCTCTAATGAGATCGCGGCTTGCGCCCTTCATATGATAATATCCATGTGAGACGCGCGCACATGTAAACGCCCAACATAAACAAAGCGTGAGGATAGTCAAGTTCATCGTGGCTACTGTTCGTTTCTGGAAGAAGACGCGCTGTGAGGAATAAGCCAGAATACCTCTTTAGAAAAAGAACCAGATGCGACTCGCTGCTTCATCCAGCAGAGGAGATCAATCTGATGAGTAAGTAATGTTTATTTTTTGCATTAGTTAACGTGTTATTGTGACATAAGTGAACAAATTTACTGGCTGGGTTTTTCCCAAACTATAATTCCTGACTAAAATGTTTGAAATCGAATGCTAAGTCTAAATGTTTAGACCATGTTTATTATTAATACTCTGTTCACAAATAGAATTTTATAACGTGTTAATCAATATTAATTATTTTCTCAGATATAAAATGTCCTTTTTACGATACTACAAAGCATGTGTGAGTCTATGACTACAAAATCATATCATACTATAAAATTATACATACTAAGCTATATGACTATAAAATCATAGTTGGCTTTGTCCCAAACTATAATTCCTGGCTAAAATGTTTGAAATCGAGTGAAACATTTTGAATATGATAGGCAATTCATTGTATTTTTCTTACGGCGCGATGATGTTTTCATGCTCTATATAATATAAAACAATAGCCTATATAAAAGTAATATGAGTGTACACTGTAACATGATGATTGCTACGAGTCTAAGAATGTTTAGACCATGTTTATTATTAATACTCTGTTCACAAATATATTTTTGTAACGTGCTAAACAATAATAATTTGTTTCTCAGATATAAAATGTACTTTTTTTTTTACGATAGTACAAAGCATAAGTGAGTCTGACTACAAAAGATGCTCCTGATGCTCACAATTTTTTTTTTTCTTTTTAACTGATCAGATACCTGCACCACAGATGAATCCTGCTGACTTTCACTGGAATCTCTTCAAACTGTTTTCCTCTGAGAGCGCTGTACCAACATCAGATGTTCAACTACACTGATATTATATAGTAAAACAAGCTCCTTGACTACTGATTGTTTTTTTTTTAATCCATAGAAAGCAGCAGCAAAAACTTAAATATCAGGTATGGTTTACTTGTTTCACTTGTTGAAAAGAATCTGTTTTCAGGAATGACTCAAAGTCTGTTCACATCTCTGTGGTTAGATCAGCGTGCACAATAATGTATCTTTGACCTTCATTATGTATGTTTTGATTATACTGTGCTGTAAATAAAATACAAATAATTAAAAAAAAACATTTTTTCAATCTCCTCACATTCTTTGTTACCTGCCTCACAGTCACAGTCACTCTGATGGGCCATTAGGGGAGGGCCCTTTGTCTCTCAGGTGTGAATCACTAAATATTCATGGCCATTGTCACTACCTTGCATAAAGCGTGTCTATCACAAAACATGTCTTACAAAATTTAAATCAATATATTGTTTTCTGTGAATGAGTAAACAAGATGATTTTCACATCATTTTGATGTAAATATTCTAGCCTACAAGACTGATTAGTCAAAAGTCTTATTCAGAGCTATTCAGTATGGGTTTTATTGCCTTATTTCAGCTACATTTTTTCCCCCCCAAAACTTACTAACCACGCATAATATTTTTTTTTCTAAAAAATGCAAACATGTATATCCATCTTGCTCACATATTATTGTAGCACAGTTTGTGCTGAATACAAAAAAAATACGTATTGGCCAATAGTATGTTATAAGTAGCTGAAATAAGCACAAATGTCAGGGCATGTCAAAACATCTCAAGGGCCCCAGAATCACCTCAGACCCCAGAGGGTTAATGATGTAGGATCTCTGTCTCGAACAGACCCAAATAAACTATGGATTCACCACGAGAACTATTGAACAGACATTCCAGAAGAATCAAGGTTCCCCCTCCTAAGTGTTTGCGAGTCGTAAAACTGATACATGGTCAGCCCGGGGCACCCAGTTGTCTCGAGCAGTTCCTGTCCCACTCTGCTTATCTTCTCAAGAGACGTCGAAAGCAGTGATAGAATTAATCCAATCAAAAGAAGAAGAAAACCCCTTTTGTTTTAGAACCATGTCAACCACAAATGGTTGATTGTGAATCAACACAAATGATCTTTCTTCTCCTCTCCTCCCATTGAAAAGAAACCTTGCTGTACACGATTGTAAACAATCTTCAGAGTGGTTAGCATCTCATAGTGTTTTTTTTAATCACGTTTGTTCTCCCTTCCCCCTTCGGCTCATTTACTCTATCAGTTTAAATGCGGTTTGTTTTTATTAGCAATTAATCACGGTTCTCATCCTCATTGTTCTAATGATACTTACTGATTAATTCAATTATAACTGCTCTTATCGATTTTGATGACATCAGGGAATATTGATCGTTTTCTATCATTTTGATTTGGAACTTTAATTTAATTTTATAATTAATTACGGTCTCTGCCTCCACATCGTAATAATACTTATTAATTCATTTAATGGTAATTGCTCCTATAATTTTAATGACATCATCATTAAGTTTAATAATTAATTGTCATTACTGATTTGAAATTTTAATTTAATTTCATAATTAATTAAAGTTTCTGCATCCATATTGCAATAATACTTACTGATGAATTTAATTGGTATTGCTCTTATAATTTTAATGACTACATCATTGGTTTTTAATCATTAAATATCATTACTGATTTGAAATTTTAATTTAATTTATAGTTAATAAGGGTTTGGACTTCCCCACTTCAATGATACAGTTGATTAATTTAATTACCATTGCTCTTATCAATTTTAATGATGACATCATTCAATTTTAATCATTAACTGTCATTACGGATTTGAAATTTTAATTTCATTTGCAATTAAGTTTTTGTTTATACCTGTTAGGCCTTCTTTTCTCTCTCCTTCAGTTATTTAATTAACAGCTAAATTTTCATAGGTTTTCCCTTGCTTAAGCCTGTTAGTAGATAGCGCTCCCCCTAGTGCTTGGTCGGTGAAGTGACGGTTGTCACCACAGTGGGTCACAGTGAGTGGAGCCACCTGTTCTGACATAACCTGGTGCGGCCCCTGCCACTGGACTCCACTGGACCAATTTAACTCACCACCAAGCCTAGTTTATAAGAGCATTGGCCCATCCAGTTAGTAAAACCCGAAAAGAAAATTAGGGTTTTCCTCAATACTTAGGTCAGTTAGTCTCCTCCTGCTAACACAGCAAAACCAACCCCTTAGGTGTATTGACCCAACAGCACCACCATTCTGTCAACCCTGCCATTTTTCCTAACATTGGGAGTAACATCTCTCTCCTTCTCTCTCTCTCAGCTGTCTTCTTCTGATTTGACTACTGCTGCTGTTTTGGGATTGTACCTGTGAGAATCATAAAAGCAGAGAACTTTAGAAACATTTAACAAATATTTGTGAAACTTGAACACTTCGTTTCAAAATTGACTCTCACCCTACCTTCCCTTCTCATCCTGGGACCCTACCAGCTAAGGCTAAAGCAGGTCAACAAGGAGACAGGCGTCCGCTAAATTTTAAAAACGCATCTAGAAATGATCTAATTGGTGTATGGTTGTCAATCCTTCCAGCTGAGAAAACGATACTGTCATTGTTATTGTTTTTCCTTCACCCCGGAGGAAATTTTAATAACAATCACAGTCCTGGTATTTAGAAATCCCCATTTCCAAACCTCTGTCTAGAAGCATCCTTCTAAATCAAACTTAACAAAAAAAAAAAAAAAGAAAAAAAAA
>NW_015644654.1:27968-33835 GCF_001515625.1 Sinocyclocheilus rhinocerous | reverse complement strand
AAAAAAAAGAAAAAAAAAAAAAGAATTTTTTTTAAATTGTACTCATTCTGCAACCAGAAAAGGGTATTTTGTTTTGTCTTTTTCTCTCACCTTACCATTAGCTAACTTTCTTCCTTTGAAAAAAAAACTTTCTCTTATAGGAAAAGTGGAAGCAGCCAATTATTATTCTATTCCTTGCTCTGTTTGTTATTCTTATTTTCTCCCTCTGTCCTCTAGCTGTGCTACCTGTGTGTGCCAACTAATTTCCCCCCTCAGAGACTACAAATTAGAAGCACGCCCACCAGAGGATCACAGTTGCAGAGAACCACGCTCACCTGCCCATGACATTGCACACTTACACCTTTGTTCTGCCTTGTTGTTTGTTTTGTTTTGTTTTTTCTCCTCTTCAGGTCTGTGTCAGTCTCGGTTCTAGATCTCCCTCACCGCGTCAAAACATGTCTCGCACAACAGACCCTGTTGGCCACTGGGAGGACCTCGAGACATGGCTAAGTGTTGCAACAGACAGCCTCCTACCTAAAGCTGCTGAAACACTGAGGCATCAGACACAGGATCAGCTGGATGACAACATAACAAGCCTCATGAGACAAGACCCAAGTCAGAGCTACAGTCACAAAGAACTAGCCAAGATCACTGGCTCTTTAAGTTACACACTCATCGCCACCCTCAAGCGGAGCGACAGGCACGCCGCCCATCTCCAGCAGGAGCTGAGACGCGCCCAACTACGTATCGAACAGCTAGAACTGGAGGCTCAGGAACGACAGGAAGGGCCCGATGAGGTGGAACAAGGCGCAGAGGAGGAGATCACCAGGCTAGAAGAGACCCTAGCAGCTACCACCCACGAAATGGAACAAGGCAAGGCAGACTACGCTGATCTCTCTAACGCCCTGCCGAGCAGGACCGGGTCCCCTGTTCCTGGACTGACACGTGACCAAAAGGGGGAGGGGGCAGTGCTGAAACATAAAGAGAAACCAGATTCAGCCTGACTAGCAGCCGGACGAGAAGGCAGCCACCACCTGACCCAACAGACCACAGAGAACAGCGCTTCTTCACCTCACTCTCAGAGAACCGTAACCTCCATAACTACAGCCGGACAAGAAATCCTACCTGATCAACCCGCAAAACAGTCAGAAACTGACCCAACACCTGATGCGTCAGATCACAGCAGCGTCCAACAAATACCTGCTGACGAAACCACTCAAGTTCCTGAAAGTGCTGTCTTGGTCATCTGCCACTCCTCCGACGAACACCAGATCAGTCCTGACATCCTACCGGTCTCATCCCAAACTCCAGTCCCTCAACTTCTGGGTGATCTCATCGAGAAAGGTATAGCAAGAAAGTTTTAGCTCTCCATCATCATCGAACGCCACATCAAAGTCGAAGCCCTTCTTGACACGGGAGCTGACATCACCCTAATGTCGACCGAACTCCTTGAAGAAGTCCAAGAAAGAACAAAGAGGGCTAACGGAACTTCAAGCAGCCAAAGATATGGACGCAAGTCCGCGAGCCTATGCCCTTCCAGTCAGTAGACTCCAACGAGTCACAGTGTCAAGCCACAGACACCGCCGCCAACTCACTGACTGATGATGCAATGTCAAAGCCAGGGCCAGGGCCAAGTTCAACACCAAGCAGCAAGGACCAGGACCCTTTCCTCTGCTCATTGCAGGCGCCTGGCTCAGACTCAGGCCCCCTTCGAATTATGACTGCCATAAAGGTCCACAACACATCAGTGTCCGACGCAGCACTAGCCCTGTGGGCGGAGAGCTCATCATCTGCGCTGTGGACATACGATGGAACAACAGACACCTGAGTCACTACTTCCTCGTCGTCCCCAATCTACCTCATGACATCTACATTGGAGCAGACATCATGGTCCGGCTCAACGCCTGCGTTGATACCGTGAATGACATCATATGGGCTCCCCTATCGCACCAACTGACTACTGCGGTCAACCTCAAGGACCTTCGATCTGGTCAAACAATGCTCAACACAGCCCGCGACAGAATCACCTGCACAGGTGACCGTCAAGGTCTAGAGCCCCTCAAATGACTCAACAATGGAGGAACCCTATGCCGGGTTCAATGCACAAATCCAACAGATCCTGAGTGAGGCGGATGCCCTCCACAAGGAAGCAGATCGCCAAGGACTCAAAGAGGTTCTGTACAAGTACAAAGACTCCTTCGCAAAGGATTCCCTGGACTGTGGCCTGACCAACATCCACACGGTGCGCATCCCGACAAGCCCAAATGCGCCACCCACATTTGTGCGACAGTACAAGATTCCAATAGCGTCATATGAGCCAGTGCAAGAAATCATAGACTCCATGTTGGAAAAGGGGGTCATCCGCCCCTGTAGCAGCACGTACTTTGCCCCGATATGGCAGTTCTAAAGCCCAATGGCAAATGGCGGCCCACCATTGACTATCACAAATTAAACCAGCAAGTACCCTTATCGCGATGGCCTATGACTCAGTTGGACCAAGAGATTCCCAAAATCAAAGGCTCAACGATTATTTCTACGCTGGACGTCGCCTCAGGATTTTGGACAATCCCGGTCCACCCTGGTGACCAACACAAGCTGGCGTTCACCTTTGGCAATCGACAATACACCTTCACACGGTGCCCCTTTGGCTATGCCAACTCACCAGCAGAATTCAACATCTTCCTGAACAAAGCATGCCCTGATGCCAGAGCCAGAGGCAACCTCGTCAAATGTGGCAGACCACCTCAAAGAAATCGATCACGTCCTGAACCAGCTGACAACAGCAGGAGCAAAGATCGCCCTCCACAAAGGACAATGGTGTAAAACCAAAGTGAACTATGTCGGCCTGCTCGTCGGGCGAGACGGCATCGAACCACAGTCCAGCCGCACCAAAGCAATCCAAAACATAAAGACACCCACTAACATTTCTGAGCTGCGAAGCTTTCTGGGAGTGTACAATTATTCAAGACAGTTCAATGAAAACTACGCTGACATCGCATGACCACTAACCTCTCTCCTGAGAAATGACGAGCCCTTCGTTTGGTCGGAAGCCCAGGACACAGCTATGAGAGAGCTCAAACTGACAAACTACAGGTACTTCGAGGAGAATGTGTGTGAAGGGATGCCCACAGCATATGTCGATGGCTGCTCCTAAAATCAACAGGGCAACTTGAAAGCTAGAGCGGGTGTGGTCTGGCTCAACAACGACCCTTGCCCACCGCAACAATTCAAATTAGGCCCTCACTCATCGCAATATGCAGAAATAGAGGCCATCCTCATCACCCTACAACTTGCTGCATCCCACATCATCAAAGAACTCCTCATCTGTCCGACTCGAACTACGCCCGTCTTAAGCTTCACATGCCATCTAGCTGGATGGAAACAGAATGGATTCAAGACAGCTAACAACAAGCCCGTCAAACATCAGGAACTCTTCCAAGCATGCGAAGCCATTGTCACTGAACATGACATGATCGTTTATTGGAAAAAGGTCCGAGGCCACTCACGTCAACCAGGACAAGACAAAGATCTCAATGACCAAACTGATGCCCTCGCCAAAGCAGGTGCATTACACGGAGAGTCTTGGACATGTCCTGCCGTCCCACCCACCCCATCAGTGGCTGCTATAACCCGCCGCCAGCACGCCACTGGCGTGCAAACCCCCACCTCCTCCCACATTGAACTCTCACCTCAATTCGCCACTGATGATCTCCTCACCCTCCAAGCTTCGGATCCGACACTGCAAACTATTGCAGCTCACCTTTCAGACCCATTAACTCATCCTATTTCCACCTCTGACCTAGCCACTTCCTACGATCTCTGCACGCTCAACTCCATCAAGCACATGCTGCATCTCAAAGACGGCGTTCTCACATATGTCCCTGAGCCCCTCACTGCGCCAAAGCTCGTAGTACCTCAGGGCCAAAGGGGGATGATGCTGACACACGCCCTCGATTCACCATGCGCTGGACACCATGGCACCAGGGCCACCTACGAAACGCTCAAGCAAGTAGCATACTGGCCTGGCATGCAGCAAGACGTGGCGGAGTACGTAAAAGGATGCCTGGTGTGTTGCCAGTTCCAACCGGCAAATCCAAATCACCGAGCACCACTGCAACGGAAAGGAATGACCTTCCCATGGTCGGACCTCCAAATAGATTGGGTGGGACCCCTGCCACGGTCAACACGGGATAACAAATACTTCCTCACCGTGGTTTACGAATTCACAAAGTGAGTAGAGTGTCTCCCAGCTCCCAATGATACAGCAGAAACGACAGCCTGCCTTTTGATGAACCACATCTTCTCAAGGTTCGGAACGACTTTAAGGGTCAACTCTGACCGAGGAACCCACTTCACCGCCGAAGTCATGCAAGAAGTGTGGAAACTCCTGGGTATACAGGCCAAGCTCCATATAAGCCATCACCCAATTTCCTCAGGTCAAGTGGAACGAACCAACAGGACAGTGGTCAGCATGTTGAAGAAGTATGTGTCCGCCAATCAAAAGGATTGGGATATTAAGCTTCCTCTGGTACTGATGGCTGTCAGGGCCACCTCTCACCGGTCTACCGGAGTACCCCCGTTCGAGATGATGACGGGGGCGACAAATGACACTACCGTTACACCTGCTGGACCAACCTGGTGACATGAACCTCGTCACAGCCTATGGCGCAGCGAGCCAGTCCTTCGATGGGTCCATCGAAACCAGATAAAGAGGCACCAGGGCTCCAACCGACAGGAAAAGGGGGAAGATCAAACCAACTGACACAGACCGACAATCCCATACTCTACACCACACTAACATAATTTCTGTCATTCTAGGAAAACCATATAGCTACCTTTCTTAAAAAACAACACCTACACACTCTCCTCCGCCGCACTGCTAGGACCAACCTCTAGTAGAGGGGAGTTGCTCCACACGTGACACTCGTTTTGCTGTCTCACCTCATTCGGTGTCCTTGTGTCTCTTTGTGCTTTTCCTTTTTCCTCTCTCACTATAATTTCCTTTCCCCTCTAGTCCTCTCATCAGGGAATTCCCTTAACTGGTCTTTAAATCCAGGTCCCGAAATTAGGATTGACTCCTTTCACCAAAATTGTCGTAAATCAGTGTGAAAAGCCGTTGCCAACCGATCAAGGCGACCCCACCAAACCATGATCTTCGCAGCTAATTGTTCCTTCTTTTCTGTTCTGTTACCAGGAAGATGTTCGGACTCGCCGTTTTGATCCTCTGCGTAATTGGGGTTATGCCCCAGCCAGAAGTTGCATCACCGGGACCAGCGTCGGGGATAATACTCCGTGAACAACCAGGGTTATTGATAATGAACTGCAAAACCTACACCCAAAAGGTGTACGTCCAACTTGATCCCCGTGATGTTTTCAGAGCTCACTACACCCTCTCAGCCAGACTCGGGAAGTCCTCGCCCACGCCCAGGCAGATGTGAACCACATGCTGCACCAATTACATAAAATGACTGTATAACAGGCTGAATTAAGCGGGTACAACCGGCGTCCCAAACGATTTTTGGGCGCCCTGCTGGGGGCTGCTGCGGCTGTAGGAACTCTGTTTAACATTGGCATGAACACCGCTAATGCCGTGAATCTGGCCACTGTGAGGCGGCATGTGGGCGAAATTCAGGCTGAAATGCCTGAGATACGACAGCAGCTCTTAGTCCAGAGCCACGCCCTACAGACCTTCGGGAAGTCGCTGAACGGCACCATCACAATTCTAAATACCCATAGCACCCTTCTAAACCAAACCATCAAATCCATCAACAAACTATTTTCGGTCGTACAAAACGATTTAGCTCAAATACAACTCCTAACTACCCTCATGGCCGACATGCTACGAGAAGTAAGCTCCTCGATTGATAACTTAGCCATGGGTAGGATTC
>NW_015644654.1:25172-26697 GCF_001515625.1 Sinocyclocheilus rhinocerous | reverse complement strand
TTTTCCCTCTTTCCCTCTCTCTCACTACAATTTCCTTTCCCCTCTAGTCCCCTCATCAGGGAACTCCCTTAGCTCAACTTTAAATACAGGTCCCGAAACTAGGATTGACTCCTTTCGCCAAAATTTTCGTAAATCATTGTGAAAAGCCGTTGCCAACTGATCGAGGCGACCCCGCCAAACCATGACCTTCGCAACTAATTGCTCCTTCTTTCTGTTCTATTACCAGGAAGATGGTCAGACTCGCCGCCTTGTTGCTTTGCATAATGGGGGTTATGCCCCAGCCAGAAGTCGCATCGCCGGGACCAGCGTCGGGGATAGTACTCCGTGAACAATCGGGGTTATTGATAACGAACTGCAAAACCTACACTCAAAAGGTGTACGTCCGACTCGATCCCCGTGATGTTGTCAGAGCTCACTACACCCCCTCAGCCGCTCAAACCACTTGGGCTGGAGCCCGTTGGACTCGAGAAAGCTCGAGAAAGCTCGAGAAGCGCCCTGCTGGGGGCTGCTGTGGCTGTAGGAACTCTGTTTAACATCGGCATGAATACCGCTAATGCTGTTAATCTGGCCACCGTGAGGCGGCATGTGGGCGAAATCCAGGCTGAAATGCCTGGGATACGACAACAGCTCTTAGTCCAGAGCAACGCCCTACAGACCTTCGGGAAGTCGCTGAACGGCACCATCACAATTCTAAATACCCATAGCACCCTTCTAAATCAAACCATAAAATCCATCAACAAACTATTTTCGGTCGTGCAAAGCGATTTAGCCCAAACACAACTCCTAACCACCCTCATGACTGACATGCTACGGGAAGTAAGCTCCTCGATCGATAACTTAGCCATGGGTAGGATTCCACACTCCTTGATACCTCTTAGCCTTGTTCAAAACGTCCTAGCCTCTGCCACTACGGGCCCTGCTAGTCCCATCCAAACCCATCTCGCCTTTTCCCTGGGCAGCGCTATTCCCTTATACGTAGACCCAGAAGTAGGCGACTTGGTCTTTCTCCTCAGTTTACCTATTATCGACTCCAATAACATTTACCGGCTCAAAGACATCGTGAATGTGGGATTTTGGCAGAGTAACACCAATGTCAAAATACACACCCATGAAGTCGTTGCGTATCACGATAACAATGAGCAGTTGTATCTGGCCCCAAATCTGAAAATGTGTACGCTCACTAAGGACATTCATTACCTCTGCCCGAGTAAACCTTTCATCCGTGATAATATCGAGGGCATCTGCGGTCTAGAATCCATTAGGCCCAACACTAGCTGCCCTGCCGATGCTACACCACGGTCCCAAATTGAGGCAACACAAGCCGAGATTGTCGGAAACCGATGGTTGGTCAACACCCCAGCGCGTACGGCTACCCTCACCTATGATCAACACGACACTGCCACGCGCATTATCCTGCCCAACCAAACTTTATGGATCAATGTCCCTAAGGGTTCGATCCTCCATATTGACGATTTAGCATTGTATCACCTTACCGACGACGAGTATCAGGCCGAACTCGAAATCT
>NW_015644654.1:13026-24588 GCF_001515625.1 Sinocyclocheilus rhinocerous | reverse complement strand
CCTCGTCGAACCTCTGACAATTAGAGCAATCAAAACGACCCAATTCTAGATAATCCTAAACAATGCACCCCTATGTCATCTCAAGTGTTCCTAACCCGATTATCCCCAAATTACCTAAGCCCTGCACCAGGATTCAGTTAGTGATGGAGATGTTGTTTGTGTCTTGTGTGTACCTGTTCTCTCTCTCTCTGCCTCTTGTTCCAGTGCCCACCAATGTTTGCACCGGGAACATCACCGAGCAAAAGGGGGATGTGTAGGATCTCTGTCTCGAACAGACCCAAATAAACTATGGATTCACCACGTGAACTTTTGAACAGACATTCCAGAAGAATCAAGGTTCCCCCTCCTAACTGTTTGCGAGTCGTAAAACTGATACATGGTCAGCCCGGGGCGCCTAATTTTCTCGAGCAGTTCCTGTTCCACTCTGCTTATCTTCTCAAGTGACGTCGAAAGCAGTGATAGAACTAATCCAATCAAAAGAAGAAGAAAACCCCTTTTGTTTTAGAACCATGTCAACCACAAATGGTTGATTGTCCCCTTTTGGCCAGCTTCGCTCACACCCATGTACGACACAGGAAGAGAGTGATTTAGCGAACAATCTCCAGATCTGCAAACACTAAGAACGGTGATAACGTTTAACTCGAGCAACAGATGGCCCATGATACCCATGACCATTTAACGCATAAATTAATAATCTGATAAACACAAACGGACAGATTTACAATGACACGTCTGAGCGGGAAGCTCAGCAGACCTCCACCGCGTGACTTTGATTGACCTCAGGAAATTCAACCCCTCCTTCCTACAGACCAAAGGAAAACGCGCCCTCTTCTTTACAAAGAAACACAGAAGTTGCATGGATGATGTTCAACAGACAATCATTTAAAACCTCATCATAAGTAGTGAAAATGTATCCACAAATAATGTGTTTTATGTCTTTTATATGCTTGATATGTTTTATGCAATCGATGGAGTTTAATCATTGTTTTATAACCCTTTTTAGTAGATAAAATTATTAATGTCTATGCAAAATACCCGATATTTGAGCTTGAATGAAAGCTTATTTTAATGTGCAAGACTTTGGTATGAATGAAAAGTGGGTATTATGTACAATACTCGCATTAAGAAACTTTATAGAAGTATTAACAAAATCTGGCAAGGATGTTCCCCACGTGATAAATTGAAGCATGTTAATTTATGCACGAAGAGGAACCTTGCGGGGCATGGCCCCGCCTTGCAACAAGCTGATTAGAAGACCATGACGTGGGACGGGCTTATGTGGCTCGATCAAAAACCCAATGCCCGAACAGATCAGGGCTCTTTCGCCTTTGTGTTGACCGCGCTCCAACTTGCGCTCACACGCTGCACCATCAAGCGATTGGGTCATCCAGTAACAAACACTTCGTTGAGGCTTTGTGACTCTGCAGAACTCTTCAAAGTCTTGCAAACTCAGACTCTCTCAGACGAACTTCCGAAGCTACTACGTAACCAGGCAACCACTCATTCACCGTGAGTGAATCTCAACGACGTCATCCAAGGAAGATCGCCAGCCAATCAGCAACGCTGTGATTCCCCTCTGCTGGAGACGAGCCAACGAGGAAAACCCCTCTCAACTCTCAACTCAAACGCAAGTAAAACAAGGTCTCCTTACTAGCTGGAAAACTGGTGCTGAATTGATCTTAAGCAGTAAATATAAGCCAAGCTCTGCTTTTGTGATTTTCTTGGTGCGATCTAAGAACGAATAACTTACTGGACTTTTGGGACTTCAGTCAAACTGCGTTAATCCTCATCCTTTGAACTGTATGTGTGTGTGTTTTCATTAGTTTAGTCCCTGTCCTTAGAGTAGCTCAATAAAACCTCTTGTTTCGTTATAAGAATCATTGTCTTGTGTTGTGTATTTTAAAGTTAAAACTTTGCCCAGATCTTGCTACCTAGCTCGTAGCTTAATAATCATCACTAACAGTTATTATGACCGTGGCCAGGGCATAATATAAATATCCAAATTGTTAAGATATACTGATGTTAACGTCTCGCTGGACGAACAGTTGATAAAGTGTAAACTATCAAATTTGGAATCAGTTCTAATCAGGTTGACTTTGAATCTTCCCTCAGAAAACCTGAGCTAAAAACTTCCTTACAATGAACAGGGTAACACACACAGAGATGATGCTTAACACAGGACGCTAGACAGGAAACACTGGGCTTATAAACACAGGGAACGTAATCAGGGAGAACTGAAACAGGTGGAGTAATTAATCAACAACCATGGAAACTAATGAGGGAACACCTGAAATCAAAGAACACAAATCAACACGAGGGAGGAACTAGGTCACAGGGAGCATATGGGGAGAAAAACAAACAAAGACAGTCCTGGGGCGTGACAATTATATTATATTATTACAAAGAATTGAACTGTTCTGATTTTTAATTAAGTGATTTTTTTATAGAATGTCTTGGTTAACAGCACTGTAAAAAAAAAAAGTTTTCTCAGGTAACCTAAAATTTGCATCATTTATTTACATCACGGGTCAAATCAAATATAACTAGCACATTAAAGTTAAAAGTTACACACTTTTTTTGTGTGCGCGCTGCACAGGTCTGGTATAAAGAATATTTTTGCTCAAGTGGCCGAAATGTCCGAAATGTACCAGCACAAAAACACATTCAGCAAAATATTGTTTAAATTGTGGACCAAATGTCTCCACAAAAATAGTAAACTTGAAATTTCAGGCTCCACAAGAAAAACAGCTTATAAATCATAGTTCATTTAATACAACTTTTTTTTATTATTAAATAAAAATGTTAAAAAATTAGACAAATTTTGTAATCATTGTGTAAAGTTAGCTGCAGGCCCCCTGCCCCACCAAAGAAATACTTTACACCATCCCCCTTGATTTTTCTTTACAATTAAACCCATGATAATAACATCAAATGCACAAACAAAATTATAATTCACTGTATGCAAAATCATATTTAAACTGTTAAATTAATTATATGTAAATGAGGAAGACAGAGTCATTAGTATTTTACAGCAGATGCACAACACATTTTCACTGCTGGTGGAAGAAGCCCCATCTAAGTGTTGTTTTTATTTTATTTATTTATTTATTTTTATGAGGTGTATTTGTTACTGTTCAGGAAAATTTCAAAAACACATTGTGAACAAACAGTTTTGAAGTACTCTGTCATTTAGACACACAGATATCAAGAATCGCATTATATCTCAACAATGGTGACAATCAACAAAATATTCAGATCAACAGATCAACCTGAACATCACAAAACAAGCTACTAAAGTCACAACAAAAACATCAGCAAAAACAAAGCAAATAAATAAAAATACCAAGACTATTGAGCTCCATAATTTTATAACTGTCCCAGCTATTCAAAACTGGGATTGCTATAGTCCATGTAGCTCCCTTCCTTTTCAAGGCATGCAACGGGGCAGCTTTCTCAGAAAATTGAGGGATGAATCGGTGGTACCATCCGGCTAGACCTAAGAAACGTTGCACTTCTTTTAGGGACTTGGGAACAGGAAAGTTGGCAACAGCTTCAACTTTAGCAGGGTCAGTTTTAATTCCATCTGCTGAGATTACATGCCCCAAAAACTTTAAAGAGTTCTGCATCAGGTTACACTTTTGGAGGTTTAAGGTAAGACCTGCATGGTTCAGACACTGGAAGATTTCTCTAAGGTGGACTAGATGCTCTTCCTCTGACTTTGAGTAAACCACTATATCGTCGATGTACACAAAACAACTCTTACCCCTCACATCCTTCAGTATCAACTCCATCAGTCGCTGAAATGTAGCTGCGGCGTTTTTGAGGCCAAAAGGTAAACGAAGAAATTCATATAATCCTGAAGATGTAGCAAATGCAGTTTTGGGAATACTGTCTGGCTCCATCTCAACTTGCCAATACCCGCTTTTGAGATCAAGGGTACTGAAAATAGCAGCTCCATGCAGAGATTCCAGAATCTCATGTATTTGAGGCATGGGGTAACCGTCCAAGTATGGTTTTGAGTTTAAACCTCTAAAATCAACACAGAATCGCTGACCACCTCCCTTCTTTGGTACCAAGACCACGGGTGCTACCCATGGAGAAAGTGAGGGTCTAATGATCTTTTTGTCCAGCATTACCTTGATTTCCTGTTCAATGAACTGTTGTTTCTCATGTGATACTCTGTATTGTCTTTTACGGCTGGGTACTTCACTGGTGGTAATGACGCGGTGCTTGACTATGTCAGTGCGTCCTATTTCGTTGGTGCAAACAGTGGGCCATTCTTTCATCAAATGCTTGAGTTGTAACTGACATTCTGGAGTCATGTCTGCATTGGTGACCAGTTGCTGGATAAATGACTGGGTTTCTGATGACTCTTCTGGCAAAGGTAAGGCAAGGTAGAACGAGAGCAATGCATTGGGGGAATTGACAGGCATGAATGAGAATGTTTCTTCTCTTCCGTGATCCAAGGCAGGCAAGATATACTGAGCATTAAGAAAATCCAACTTGATTCCCGTAGTCATCAGAAAATCCATACCCAAGACGACTGGTACAGTGAGATCCTCATCCTTCATTACATACAATGTCAAATCATACCGCCTTCCTTGCATTTCACATTCACAATTCCACAAACCTAAAGCATTTAACACTTGGCCATTGGCTTGTTTGAATGTTTGCCCTCGGCTGGAACTTAACTGCTCTTGGCGTTTCATCTGCTTCCAACAGGATTCTTGTAGGAGAGTTAGTGAGCTACCAGTATCTATCATAGCTTGAAAATATCTTCCACGAATCAATATTGGCAGGGTGACCATTTTCAAATTGAATATACTAGCATTAGGAACAGACTGCAGAATACGAGCATGTGAGGGATTCGACTTGTGATGGGTACCTTGGTCAGTTTGGTTTCTGCGCTTCTGGGTTTCAGCATTGGCCTGGCTCCAATACTTCTTGGTCTCCTCAAAGTCCCTCTCAATTTGTGTTCCAACTCTTACCAATTCCCCCACCTCTTTCACGGTGCCCCTTAACAGACTTGCAAGTCGAGGATTGCAGTTTCTTAAAATCGACTGTACAATCTCCTTCTCAGACATTCCCTTCTTCCACCGCAAACACAAAGCACGATAATGGTAAGCGAAGTCTCGGATAGATTCTTTTGGCCCTTGCTTCCTTTCCATTAGGCGCTTAGCAGCTTCGGCTTCGTAGTCATCAGACAAGAATGCGTGCAAGAAATCTTGCCTGAACTGATCCCAAGTAAAAATGTGTCTCCTTTCTGCTAGCCACCAGTCTTTAGCTGTCCCCTTCAACACTGAAGTGAGAGAAGCTAGAATCTCTGAGTCCCCCAGCGGTCTGAGTGCAAAATACTCTTCGCATCGTTCAACAAAAACAATTGGATCATTGTCTTCTTCTGAGCCAAACTGCGGGAATTCAACTCTTACCAGTGGGCGATATGGAACAGATGTTGTAGTATCAGGCATGCTGGGGGTATGAGGCTGCACGGTTCGTGACCTATTGGTATTTTTTGGTAAGGCAGGGGTGAACAATGGAAGAGAAACTGGGCTAGACATAACACGAGCATATGAATTAAACTTTTTATCGAGTTGGGCATCTCTACTCTTCAAACAATCCACCACTGACTTTCCCAAATCACTTATACTCAGCTCAAGAACACTTTTAACTCTCTCACACTCCCTTTCAATCTTGTAGTTCAACTTATCTTCTAATAAACGAGATTGGTCCATAACCTCAGAGTGTGAACAATATTGACTCAGTTTTTGGGTGCAGGCTTGAACTTCCCCTTCAAGGGCTGAGATACGCTTGGAAAATGAATCCGTTAACTCTGTTGAAGGTTGAATATCAGGAACTGGTTCGTCAGGGGGAGGAGGAGGAAGAAATGGAGCATCAGGAAGAACGTTGGAATCATTATCTTCATCAGAGTTGAGATATAAGTCACTGAACGTATGAATAAGTTCTTGCACAGGTTGTGGATCTCTTCTGGTGACAAATGGACTGGCAGTAAAATTAGGATTGGGTTCGTACTCATCCTCCATACCATGTGATGTGACTGACATGACTGAAACCCAACAAACAACAATTAATAAACAGACCATAACCCTTAAACCCTCATTTAGCAAAGCAGGTCCCTGTTCGGGCGCCACTCTATAACTGTCCCAGCTATTCAAAACTGGGATTGCTATACCAGAAAAAAAGGGGGGACCAGTATCTTTGCAAAGGGTCTAATTGGTTATTGGGTGTAAGTTCTGCAGTAAACGCAAAAAGGCCCAAAACAGTCTAAATTCCTTTTCCATTATGTGTATTAAACCATTTTCACTCCATAGTTACAAGCAACAATTTATAAAGCACCAACAAACAACCTCACCCAGGGCTGACAAAAAGAGTAAAATTAAGCAATGAAACAACATCCAGTGGAAATGTGCAAAGGCTTGAATGTGAAATGTCCCATAATCTGTAGATTAGCCAAACCAGTACAGGTCAATGGTTGTAGTTCATGAATAAATCAACTGTCTTATCTGATGATTAGATGATTTCTGTATTTGTAGAAGTCCTTGAAGTAGGGGGCCAGGAACGCTTTGGGTATAATCCTTGAGCATTTGCAATAATGCACTCAAAAGAACTCCACAGTTGTGCATCCACACAGCAACATGGTTGTAAACATGCTAGCCTCAGCATGCATTGCGACAATTAATCACAAGAAGAGGCAAAACAAGAAAATCCTCTAGAAAAGAGAACAACCAGTCAGAGTCCATAAACCAAACAAACATGGTATACAAATCATTGCAAAATAACCTTCATAAGCTTTCACCAAGATCCTACAAAATACAACAATGGGTGACCTAAAACATCAAACTTACGGTTGAGCAGCAAACAAAATGTTTCTCAAACCAGGATTGTTTGTAGCACAGCAAGAAACCATGTGGAGTTCAAACTGAGTCTCTCTCTCACTCTACTGCTTCCTTCCTTTATACAGAAATGGTAGAGCTACTAGGGCCACCTAATGGTCCGGAAGAACATAGCACGCCAAAATAATACAAAATGAACCTTGTGACAGGCTATGACTGTTACAATTTATTCATGCTGAAATGCATGCTGGGAGTCATGGATGAGTTTTGTACTATGCTGGTACCCATCATGCATTGCAGCATGGAGCTTTTTGTTGATTGCCACCAGTGTTGAGATTCATACGTTGATTCTTGATGTCTGTGTTTCTGAATGGTACAGTAGTTCAAAACTTGTTGTGTATAATGTATTTATCCTTCAGATTGTTAAAATTACAGCTATAATGTGGAATGTATTTGATTTTTTTTTTATTACGTTAAAAAAAAAAACATCGCCTCTATAATTACATATCAAATGCTGGATGAGATCAGTGAATCAGAATTTTGCATGATAATTATAGCAAACAAAATTATTATTTCAATAAAACATCAACATAAACCTAGGGCCTGGTTTCACAGATGGGGCTTAGACTAAACCAGGATTAGGCCATAGTTCAATTAGGACATTTAAGTAATTTTTATTAACATGCCTTAAAAAAAACATTACTGGTGTGCATCTTGAGACAAAACAAAGGTACTGATATATTTTAACATCAGTCAGTGCAAGTTTCTTTCAGTTGAAACAGCTCAGACTTACATTTTAGTCCGGGACTAGGCTTAAGCCTTGTCTGTGAAACCGGGGGTAAACCTGTTAATTCTCAAGAACTTTTGTGGACGTCTGACAGAAATCAAGTCAATCTGGTTAGTAATGCATGAAGCTGGTAATGTGGTTGTGGAGTTGTTTAATCAGATCTTGAGAGATTTAATGTCTTTTATTACAGTTGATTTCATCTAAGGCTGTGGCTGGAAGTCAGCTGTAGTTCTTGTGTTTTTCTTTTTCTGTTCTCGTTGTTCCTCTTTCCCTCCATCATTCTGCTTGTTAACAGCAGGTGTTCATCACTAATGCTTAATCATCACTTAATTAATAATTTAATTACCTCAACTGCAGCACTGCTTTAGAGTTCATTTTTACACTCTGAGGACTCATATAGTCAGAGCAGTACAATTATGATGATTTTGATAACTTATTGTCCTTTAGCAGCTGTGCTACTGGCTCATTTCATACATGAAGTTTGCAAACACTTAATACACATTTGACCATTTATCATCAGATAAATGTTTGTTTGTTTTGTTTGTAACATATCTTTTGGGTACAAACATATCTAAAAGAGCATTTTTTTTTCTCTTTTTTCTCATATCTAAAAGAGCATTTTTTTTTTCTCACTAAAGACTTACAAATGTGAACAAATGTAAAGACAAACATTTTCAAATGATGTTCACTCAAGTGATGAAGACACCAGTCATATCAGTAGCCTAATTAACGATGGTAATTTTTAATGGAGCAAGTGGAATTAAATAATTCTCTAATACTGCAGCATAGAATCATCGTCGTCATCATCACCATCATCATATTATTATCATTATTGTTGTTGTTGTTGCTGTTGTTGTTCATCTTGATAAGCATCTATATCACTTGTTACGTCAGTTCATTTACTCTTAATGATAACTGTGTTGTGTAATTTTTATGAACATTATTTGTTGTATGCATTAAGTGGATGGAGCAAAACAAGACTGTACAGTCTTTCTGACTGTCTTTGTGAGAAACAAAGCATCTCCTGATGACAACAACAACAACAACCACAAGAAAAGACTGAAATGAAACACCTTTCTCAAATACAAAGCACAGAGGATAATGTTTTCTCCTCAACTTACTTGAGTTTGTCCAGATGGTTGAGTGTATCAGAGAGCAGCTTCACTCCTGAATCTCCTGGGTGATTGTAGCTCAGGTCCAGCTCTCTAAGGTGTGAGGGGTTTGAACTCAGAGCTGATGCCAGAGCAGCACAACCTTCCTCTGTCACCATACAGCCAGATAATCTACAACAGTAAGTGTTCATGTTAGTGTGCAAAATGAGATACTAGTAATACGTTACTGCCGTGGATATTACAAATCATAGCAACCAAAGCGTCTCAGCTGGAAAAATGCTGTGCCTCAAATGCTGTGTTCTCAAGTGCAACCAGCTGGTCGTTTTCAGAAGAGCGCTTGGCATTTTTTCAGCTGACTATAATGCTTTGGTGGATACATGTTAACCCCCTGGGGTCGAAGGTGCGTTCTGTCTCGTATTTTCTTGATGACCACAAAAAGAACTAAAAATACTCCTTCATTTTTGATCGTACAGATAAGAATAAGGTATCATTTGAAACTGCAAAGGGTCTACTTTTATTTGTGTATAGTCATAATAAAAACAACACAATGTGCTTTTGTAAAATAAAGAAAAAAAACAGGGTGCGCTCTGTGCCGTCTCGGTCTCTTGTCACCTCTCTTCACAGACACGTAAATAAAACCACCTGAATCTCAGCGAATACTTGCCTCAAAGACATGAGAAATGTACAGTGGGTACGGAAAGTATTCAGACCCCCTTAAATTTTTCACTCTTTGTTATATTGCAGCCATTTGCTAAAATCATTTAAGTTAATTTCTCAGACTGGAACTAAGGTTTACCTTCCAACAAGACAATGACCCTAAGCACACAGCTAAAATAACGAAGGAGTGGCTTCCCAACAACTCTGTGACTGTTCTTGAATTGCCCAGCCAGAGCCCTGACTTAAACCCAATTGAGCATCTCTGGAGAGACCTAAAAATGGCTGTCCACCAACGTTTACCATCCAACCTGGCAGAACTGGAGAGGATCTGCAAGGAGGAATGGCGGAGGATCCCCAAATCCAGGTGTGAATAACTTGTTGCATCTTTCCCAAAAAGACTCGTGGCTGTATTAGATCAAAAGGGTGCTTCTACTCTAAATACTGAGCATGTGATATTTCAGTTTTTTTTTTTTAATAAATCTGCAAAAATGTCAACAATTCTGTGTTTTTCTGTCAATATGGGGTGCTGTGTGTACATTAATGAGGAAAAAAAATTAACTTAAATGATTTTAGCAAATGGCTGCAATATAACAAAGAGTGAAAAATTTAAGGGGGTCTGAATACTTTCCGTACCCACTGTATGTATAGAAAGCTTGAAATGTCTACTTTTAAATTAATTAAGTCACGTCCAAAACAAATATTCTCTGTTAAAGTAATCCATATGAAACCAACGCGATGTCCAGTTTTCCCGTCTCAACTCATTATCTCTAATGCGGTCATGTTCGCCAGCCGATCGCGCTTTTCAAATTCTAAACATCCACGTGAGACGCGCATGCATGTAAATGCCCACATCGCCTCCGCATAAATAAACAAGTTCATCCCGGCTACTTTTTGTTTCTGGAAGAAGACGCACTGAGAGGAATAACCCAGAATTTACCTCAGAAAAAGAACATAACACGATGCGTCGCACTGCTAGATCCAGTGAAGAATATCATTCAGATGAGTAGCCTAAGATTACTTGCGTCTGTTGTTATTGTGTTATTGTGACATAACTTGTTCAAATTTTACTAGTTAGACTTTTCCCAAACTATAATTCCTGACTACATGTATGAAATCAAGTGAAACATTTTGAAATATATGTCATTTCATTGTCTAAATGTCTCACAATGCCAGGATGTTTGCTTAATATTTATAACATATAAAACCACAAGATATAAAAGTATTGTTAACACTATGCTATTAGAGTCTATGAATGTTTGGCACAAAGGTGTGTTACTGTTCAAGTAAATATTCTGTATGTGTTTTATGGCCTTATTTAAGTGACTTAAAAATATTTAGTTTTTCACTAACCACGCATAAACATTGTTTTCTCAAAAACACAAACATGTACTTTCATGCAGCTCACATATTATTGTAGCCCAGTTTGTGCTGAATACAGTGTTATCAGACTTTAGCCATTAATATCTTTTTAAGATACTGAAAAAAACACAAATGCCAGGGCATGCCAAAACTTCTCCATGGCCCCAAAACACCCTTAGACCCAATGTTCCCTATAATTTTTTTTTCTTGCTGAGCAAAACTTTTCTCTATTGGGCGGACATTTCGGCCACCTGAGCAAAAACATTCTTTATACCAGACCTGTACAGCGCGCACACAAAAAAAAGTGTGTAACTTTTAACTTTAATGTGCTATTTGTATTTAATTTGACCCGTGACTAAATGATGTACATTTTAGTCCTGACTACATGTATGAAATCAAGTGAAACATTTTGAAATATGTGTCATTTCATTGTCTAAATATCTCACAACGCCAGGATGTGTTTAATGTTTTATAACATATAAAACCACAAGATATAAAAGTATTGTTAACACTATGCTATTAGAGTCTATGAATGTTTGGCACAAAGGTGTGTTACTGTTCAAGTCTCAGTGTTCAGATCAGTATGTTCAATCATGTGTCCTTGACCTTCACTGTGTATATTTTTATTATACTGTGTTGTAAATAAAATACAAATAATAACCAAAAACCCACATTATTTTACTCTCCTCAAACTCTCTTACCTGCCTCAGTCACATTCATATTGATGGCCCATTATGAGAGGCCCTTTGTCTCTCAGGTGTGAATCACTAAATATTCATGGCCATTGTCACTCCCT